>NC_133617.1:91245056-91545056 GCF_048593235.1 Sminthopsis crassicaudata
GTTTATTTCTATTGCATATTATGCTTACTGACGGTCTTAAATATATACTCCTGATTATTCTAAGGAATAATCCATTTATTCCTATACTCTCAAGAGTTTTTAGTAGGAATGGATGTTGGATTTTGTCAAATGCTTTTTCTGCATCTATTGAGATGATCATATGGTTCTTATTAATTTGATTATTAATATGGTCAATTATATTAATAGTTTTCCTAATATTAAACCAGCCCTGCATTCCTGGCATAAATCCTACTTGATCATAGTGTATTATCTTGGAGATGATTTTCTGAAGTCTTTTTGCTAATATCTTATTTAAGATTTTAGCATCAATATTCATTAAGGAGATTGGTCTATAATTTTCTTTCTCAGTTTTCGATCTACCAGGTTTAGGTATCAGTACCATGTCTGTGTCATAAAAGGAGTTTGGTAGGACTCCTTCATCCCCTATTTTTTCAAATAATTTATATAACATTGGGGCTAATTGTTCTTTAAATGTTTGGTAGAATTCACATGTGAATCCATCTGGCCCTGGGGATTTTTTCCTGGGGAGTTGATTAATAGCTTGTTCTATTTCTTTTTCTGAAATGGGACTATTTAAGCAATTTATCTCCTCCTCTGTTAATCTAGGGAGCCTATATTTTTGGAGAAAGTCATCCATTTCACTTAAGTTATCAAATTTATTGGCATAAAGTTGGGCAAAGTAACTCCTTATTATTTCTCTAATTTCCTCTTCATTGGTGGAAAGATCCCCCTTTTCATTTGTAAGACTATCAATTTGATTTTCCTCTTTCTTTTTTTTGATCAAATTTACCAAAGGTTTATCTATTTTATTGGCTTTTTCATAAAACCAACTCTTGGTTTTATTTATTAATTCAATAGTTTTTTTACTTTCAATTTTATTGATTTCTCCTTTTAATTTTTGTATTTCGAGTTTAATTTTTGGTTGGGGGTTTATAATTTGGTCTTTTTCTAGCCTTTTAAGTTGTAAGCCCAATTCGTTAATCTTCTCTTTCTCAATTTTCTTCAAATAAGCCTCTAAAGATATAAAATTTCCCCTTATTACTGCTTTAGCTGCATCCCAAAGATTTTGATATGATGTCTCATCATTATCATTATCTTGGGTGAAATTGTTAATTGTTTCTATAATTTGCTCTTTCACCCAGTCATTCTTTAAGATGAGATTATTCAGTTTCCAATTACTTTTTGGTCTATTTACCCCTAACTTTTTACTGAATGTAGCTTTTATTGCATTGTGATCTGAGAAGAAGGCATTTATTATTTCTGCCTTCCTACATTTAATTTTGAGATCTTTATGTCCTAATATATGGTCAATTTTTGTATAGGATCCATGAACTGCTGAGAAGAAAGTATATTCCTTCCTATTGCCATTCAGTTTTCTCCAAAGGTCTATCATACCTAGTTTTTCTAATGTTCTATTTACTTTTTTAATTTCTTTCTTGTTTGTTTTGTGGTTTGATTTGTCTAAATCTGAGAGTGCTAGGTTGAGATCTCCCACTATTATAGTTTTACTGTCTATTTCTTCTTGCAGTTCTCTTAACTTTTCCTTTAGAAAGTTAGATGCTATACCACTTGGTGCATATATGTTTAGTATTGATATGGCTTCATTATTTATGCTACCTTTCAGCAGGATATAGTTTCCTTCCTTATCTTTTTTAACGAGATCTACTTCTGCTTTTGCTTGATCTGAGATAAGGATAGCTACCCCTGCTTTTTTGGCTTTACCTGAAGCATAATAAGCTCTGTTCCAACCTTTTACCTTTACTCTGTATGTATCTCCCTGCTTTAAGTGTGTTTCCTGTAGACAACATATTGTAGGGTTCTGCTTTTTGATCCAATCTGCTATCCGTCTCCGTTTGATGGGATCGTTCATCCCATTTACATTTACAGTTAAAATTACTAATTCTGTATTTCCTGCCATCGTATTATCCCCAGATTATACTTTTTTCCCTTGACCCCCCTGATCCCCCTCCCCGATATTTAATTTACAAACCCCCCTTGTGACGCGCAACCCTCCCTCTTTTTTTTTTTTTTTTTTTTTTTAGGATCCCTCCCCCCTCCCTCCAAGTCCCTTCACTTATTCTCCTTTTCCTTTCCCCTTTTCCTCTCCCCCCTTTTAATGAGGTGAGAGAAAATTCTCTGAAAAACAAATATGTTAATTATTTACTCTTTGAGCCTCTTCTGATGAGAGTAAGATTCACACAATGATTCTCCCCCTCACTAAGTTCCCTCAGATATGGTGTATTTTCTATGTCTCTTCCTGGGATGTAGTTTCCCTCTTTTTATCACTCCTTCCCCTTTTTCTGAACCGACCTCCTTCCCTTTACCACACCCCCCTTTTTTTCTTTTATATCAGTAAAATCAAATTATCCTTGAGTATTTTTTATATACCCACAACAAAGTTACAGTTCTCAAGGGTTCTGTGTACCTTTTTCTGTTTCTCTTCAGTCTTGTGGATGTAGATCAAATTTTTTGTTTAAGTCTGGTTTTTTTCTTAGAAACATATAGAATTCCTCTGTTTCATTGAATGACCATCTTCTTCCATGGAAAAAGATGCTAAACTTAGCTGGGTAGTTCATTCTTGGTTGCAGTCCTTGATCTTTTGCCTTTCGGAATATCAGGTTCCAGGCCCTTCTATCTTTTAATGTGGAGGCAGCCAGATCTTGGGTGACCCTTATTGTGGCACCTTGGTATTTAAATTGTTTTTTTCTAGCTGCTTGCAGGACTTTCTCCTTTGTGTGGTAATTCTGCAGCTTAGCCACAATATTCCGTGGTGTTCTTTTTTTAGGGTCTATTTCAGAAGGAGTTCGATGAATTCTTTCCACATCTACTTTCCCTTCTGTTTCTATTATCTCTGGACAGTTCTCTTTGATAATTTCCTGTAAAATAGAATCTAGGCTCTTTTTTTGGTCATAGTTTTCTGGAAGTCCAATAATCCGCAGATTATCTCTCCTAGATCTATTTTCCAGGTCTATAGATTTTCCCAGTAAGTATTTGACGTTGTTCTCCAGCTTCTCATTTTTTTTGTTTTGTTTGACTGATTCTTGGGTTCTCTGTGAATCATTCATTTCTATTTGTTCCATCCTGACTTTTAAGGAGTTATTTTCTTCTTTCACAGTTTTTAGTTCTTTTTGTAAATGCCCAATTTCATTTTTAAATGAATTATTTTGCTCTATTGAATTTTTTTCCATTTCCCTAATTTTTTTTTTTTGAGAATTATTTTCTTTTTCCAATTCAGAAATTCTATTTTCTTGAGACTTTTTTATCTTTTCCAATTCAGAAATCCTACTTTCCTGTGTTTTTTTAACCTTTTCTAATTCACTAATTTTGTTTCCCTGCATCTCCTGTGAATTCTTTATTTTTTCCAACTCCAATTTCAGGACGTTGTTATTCTCTATCATAACTTCCCTTTCCTTGCCCCATTTTTCTTCGATCTCCCTCAATTTCTTAAGAGCTTCTTCTAGGAGAGAGTTATGTGATGGGGGGCAGGAATCGTTCCCCTTTAGGTTGTTATCTTCTGAATCTTTGCTGTTAACTTCCTCGGGGTTGGATACCCGCTCTTTCTCTGTATAGAAGGAATCTATAGTTTTTCTAGCTTTTTTGCTCATACTTAAAAAATGTTTTGGGGTCTGTCCCTGGGGTAGGAAATTATTTACTTCTTTACCAGCTTCCTCCCAGACTGGATGGATGCAGCGGCCCCTGCGCCCGCGCTAAGATAGAGCTCTGGGAGAGAGTTCCCCACCCCCTCCCTGGAAGCGCCTCAGAGGTGATTAGCACTGCTGTGCTTCGAGGGCGTAGAATAGTGAAGACAGCAAGAAGCTCAGCCTATGTGTCCGGGTGGGGAGTGGACGTCTGCAGCAGGTGACGTGAGAAGCCCCTGCGCTCAAACTGGAAGTGTCTGCCAGAAACCGCGGTCCCTAGTTCAAAGGTTCCGCTTCTCTGGGACTTCCTGGAGCTGAGTTCCACTCCCTCCAGCTAAGCTAGGCAGTGTGTGTTGCCTTGGGCCGTATCCACCCACTTGTCAGTCTCTTAACTATTCTCAGGAGGTAGCTGAGGCCACACCCCCTGGTGCCTGAGTCACCCCCAGGGTCCGGGAAAATCTAATCTGAGTTTTAAAATATTTTGGCTTTCTCTTCTGAACTGCTAAATAATTAGCAGAGAAGAGCTAACAGCCTGTGCCAGATTCCTTTACCTCAGTGGCTTCTCTGATCCCAGAGCCCCTCCCAGCGCAATGGGCGCAGTGTGCCCCTACCCCACCGTCTGTGCTGGTCTTTCTTATTCCTCCCCTGAGAACTGACCTTTCCTGTTGAAACTCCAGATTCTCTTCAGCTGGTAAGTCGTGCTTCCAGTCCTTGTGGTATCTGTCAGTCCTGAGCTAATTCTGAGACTTAATTTATCTAATTGGTTGTGAGGGAGTGAGGACGTTCACTGAGTCGTGTGTTTCCTCTCCGCCATCTTGGCTCCGCCCCCTCACCCAGTCATTCTTTAAGATTCAGATTCCAATTACTTTTTGGTCTATTTACCCCTAACTTCTTATGGAATATAGCTTTTATTGTATTGTGATCTGAGAAGAAGGCATTTATTATTTCTGCCTTCCTACATTTAATTTTGAGATCTTTATGTCCTAATACATGGTCAATTTTTGTATAGGTTCCATGAACTGCTGAGAAGAAAGTATATTCCTTTCTATCACCATTCAGTTTTCTCCAAAGGTCTATCATACCTAGTTTTTCTAATGTTCTATTTACTTTTTAAATTTCTTATTTGTTTTGTGGTTTGATTTTCTAAATCTGAGAGTGCGAGGTTGAGATCTCCCACTGTTATAGATTTACTGTCTATTTCTTCTTGCAACTCTCTTAACTTTTCCTTTAGAAAGTTAGATGCTATACCACTTGGTGCATATATGTTTGGTATTGATATGGCTTGATTGTTTATGCTACCTTTCAGCAGGATGTCGTTTCCTTCCATATCTCTTTTAATTAGATCAGTTTCTGCTTTTGCTTGATCTGAGATAAGGATGTGGGCCAAGATTTCTCAGCAAAAGTGGTTTTGGAACTCTTCCACTGATGGGAGGCTATTGGATCTTTCTAAATGGTAGATGGCAGGTTACAGTTAGTACTGAGGAGAGGAACCAGCCTGAAGGCCTTGATAACAAGGATGTCCTCTTGGAAGAAATGCATCAGGACTGGTGAGGTGGTGTGCAAGAGAAGGGACTGAATGGGACCAGGAGGTGGTTTCCCAGAGGCTCTAGCAGCTCAGGCCTTGGTTTCAGGACATCACATGGTTCCTCTTCTCAGAGGATTGTAGGACAGGAAAGGTCAGACCTGGCTCTAAATTTCAGGAAGCCACATGATCCCTATTTTTAAAGGTCAGTAGGGGAAAAGAGGTCAGACCCTCAGCCAAAATTTCAGGCAGTCATGTGACCTACAGGACCTAGACAGCATTGCTGTTTCATTGGCCAATGGTTACTTCCTTTTCAGTCCATCCAATGAAGCTGAGACTTTTGCTATTTAATCCATTCCCTAGTTTTGGCCTGGGACCTCACATCATGCTGGGCTGCTCCCTTGGTGTGCTGGGACCTCTCCTTACGAGGAGGGAACCCATGCTTTCTGTGGGCATGTGGACATGTCTCAGAGTAGCCCATTTGAGTCAGGGGGTTGCACACAGATTCCTGCTTTTTTCCCTCTGTCCTTGTTTTTTGCCTGGGGGTCAGATTTTTTTCTTCCATAAGTGAGGAATGTGGTTAGGTGTGTAAAAAATTGTAATTCTTTCACTTTGGTCACTTGCTGTCTGAGCAACATGGGATTAAGGGATTAAGGGAGCAAAGGAGAAACATTGGGAACAGAAATTTTGACAATGAATGTTGAAAACTCTATTTGGAAAAATAATAATTTTAAGATTAAAGTCATAAATTTTAAAGTAAATACTATACTCTATGAAATCTTTCCAAAGTAAGATCTCAGCCTTCTGCCATCTTCTCTCGTTTTCCTCCCTCTCCTTTTGTCTCAATTTTCCCCTCTTTATGTCTTCCCTCCCTTCCTCAGTTGGCCTCCCTCCCTGGTGCCTTGTCTCTTTTTCTCCTTCCTATCTGCCCTGTCTCCACCCCCCTCTCACAATCAGCCCTCTGTTGAAATCTTTCCAGTATTTTACTGGGGTTGCTGATGTGTCTTGTTCAATTCCAATTGTAACCCCTGCCTATTTGAATTTTTTGTCCTTCCAAAATTTTGCCTTTGATCTGAGGGATTTTGAAATTTGGCACGTTTCTCCCTATGTGTTTTCCACAATAGATTTTGTTGAGATGGTAGTGTGTAATGGTCCAAGGAGGAGTCAGGCACAGTGAAACTGGAGGTAAAGAAGCAATAATGCCTGAGTCCCCTGGAAGTGGGTCTGCTGTCAACTCCCAGGGACCACCTCATGGGTGGGAACTCTGGTGGAATTGAGATGCACATCATCAACAGGAGGCGTCTCTTTTTCTGATTGGCTGTTCCAGGGACCTCATAGACCTCCTTAAGCTGTGGGAGGAGGAAGCAGGTCCTCTTTGGCCTGGTGTTCTGGGAGTCACCAGGAGGTCAGCTTGGCAGGAGGAGAACATGTGAATAAAAGACCTTGAGCTTGCACATGGCTGTTCTTAAACCCTCTACTGTGTATCTAAACCATCCTTCTTATGGAATGATGGCCAGAGATCTTTGAAGACCTCAGACAGAGGTAAGCATGGTAAAACTGGTTTAACACTGCAAAAGAAAGTGAATGGAGGGAGATTCCTCTGAGGACCTGGGTATTAGGAGACACTGGCAATAGTGAATGCAGAGTGGAACCAGGACATTCACAAATGTCCTGAATGCTTAGAGTTATCATAAGTGGTGCCCAAACTTGGGGTGTGCTGTAGACTGCCAGGCCCCCAGTAATTAATCTTGAAGACAAGGTAGTGCCTCACCCAGGAGGGAATGCAGAGAGGCATTATGGATCTAAGGATACCTAGGATCAAGCTCCAGCCCACAGCTATGCATGTGGCTCATGTAAATAGGTTAAAGAGCCAGATGGATGGTCTTTCAACAAAGGTCACTTCTGAAGAACAGCAGGAACTTGCTTTCAAGCTCCAAGGCCTTTACTCCTATGCCCATTAAATACACCTCAGCAAGAAAAAAATCCAGAGCTAATCAGGATGCTTGAGGGTAGAGAGTAAAAAATACAAGAAGTCTAGGTTGAGTTAGAGCTCAACCAAAAAATCACATGACAAAGAATTAAAAAAGAGAAGACAATTACAGGCTGAATTAGAGGTTGAGTTAGAGAAAGGAGAAAAAGTTAGCTAAGAGCAGTTAGGACAGCAGAAAGACTTCTGCCTACTGGCTGAAACTGAGAAGGAAAAAAACTAGCAGAAAGCTGGTGAACCTGCCATATGGAAACTAACCAAAGGAATCCTCTTTAGCATTTTGTTAATTTATCTCATTTGCTGCTGCTTAAGAGGATCTACTGGCCAAAGTAGGCATTTTACTACAGAAACTACCCTGCTAATGGGGATGGGATTTGGTTCTTTTCATATGCAAATTCAGTTTCTGCTTCAGTTCTGCCCACCACTGAGCATGTGCCTTTGGGGATTTTCCATTTCCTGACCCTCCTACCTCCACTCCACCTTCAGTGGCCTGAGGAGGAGGAGTGGGAAGGGCAATGATATCAGCAGGGCCCACTAGCCCCTAAGTCTTCATTACAAAAGGTGGGAAGTTTCTTCATTGCCTCAGTCAAGGAGAGATGATGGTCAGAGTCTCTCTGAAAATGCTGCATTCCAACCTGCTCAGTTAGTCTCTAACAAGCCTGTGTGGGTAAGAGTTTGCAGTTAGAGAGTAGTTTTTATGCCTATAGGACTACAGAGATGTTTTCTGGGAAACTGGAACTCCTCTTGGCTCACCTTGCAGAGCTTTTGCTTCCACTCAGTGTGAGCTTGATGGCCTCATCCCTGAGGGTGCTTATAAGACACTTGTCTATTCATAGGAGGGTTTGGGAAACTGAGGAATGTGTAACTATTGTTCCATTCAGTAATATAGACACTGTGTGATCTGTGACCCAGGAGGAGAAGGAACATCAGATTTATGGACTCACACTGGTGCAAAACAATTGGGTGATTTATTTATTCAAACTTTTGACTTCCAGCAACAGAAATCAGGGATATTAGAACTGCAGCTGTAACACCTGAACGTCCTTTGCTCGTCATCTGTATGAACGACACACCACTGAAAAGGTGGCTAGACCCACATGTAGATCACACAGCTATTAGAAGTCCCAGCTGGTCTGGTAATTGGCAAAAGATTACAGCAAACGCCCATATGTCTGGCACAAAAGGATCTATAGGAGCTGAAATTAGTGCTACCTCTGAGATGGGAATTTAAAGATGAGAAGTTTTTATTTTACAACTGAAAGGTTCTGCCTCAATCAGTGGGAAAGAGATCTTACAAAGTGAAAACATTCAGCTTCAGTAGGTATAGAATAGGAGCAACTTCATCAAGGACATTTACAAGCTTCTGCAAGTCCTTGGAATGCACCAGAATTTGTCATTGAGTGGAGAAAAAAAGTAAATGGATAGATGGAGACAATGGAAACTCTTCAGTTTGGCCATATGATGGCCTGGGGAGAGGCTTTGCTCTGTTTTCCACTTATACCCAATGCCTCCAAATTATTGGGTGGAAAACCAACACGCCACCTGACAAAGTCACTGAGTCATTGCTGCAGGACATGATTTTTCTTGTATACACCTGCCTCTGTGCCTTTCTTGACCAAAAGGTGTATATAATGGAAATTGCTGACTCAATACATGCCGCCTCCTTGACATCCATCCACCTAGAAATCCCGCCTCCTTGACATTCTTCCTCCTTGACATCCTGCCTCTATGACATCCTGCCTCTTTATCATCCCGCCTCCTTGACATCCATCCACCTAGACATCCCGCCTCCTTGACATTCTTCCTCCTTGACATCCTGCCTCCTTGACATCCTGCCTCTTTATCATCCCGCCTCCTTGACATCCATCCGCCTAGACATCCCGCCTCCTTGACATTCTTCCTCCTTGACATCCTGCCTCCTTGACATCCTGCCTCTTTATCATCCCGCCTCCTTGACATCCTTCCTCCATGACATCCTTCCTCCATGACATCATGCTTCTTGAGGTCCTTCCTCCATGACATCCTGCCTTCTTGACATCCTTCCTTCTTGACATTCTTCCTCCTTGACATTCTTCCTCCTTGACATCCTGCCTCCATGACAGCCTGCCTCTATGACATCCTGCCTCTTTATCATCCCGCCTCCTTGACATCCAGCCAACATCACATTCTATGTGTGTGTGTTTGTGGGGGGTTGGGGGTGGTGGAATTAGCACTTGTGGCTCTTAAGAGCGTCCACTCCAACACGTGCCTAGCCTAAAAATGTGAAAGAGGCCACAGCCTCTTCTGTGGGAGGGAGTACTGGGTGGGCTCACTTCTTCATTATCCTCTCCTTGGGGCCAGTTGGAGGAGGGTTCCAATATCTCGGGGCAGGTGTCACATTCTGTGGTAGGCTCCGGCTCTATTTTGACTGGCCGATTTGGCCAACGAATAGTCACTTTTATAATAAATGGTGGGCTTTCTTCTTCCTCTGATTCTTCTCCTAGGTCCTCTCCTAGGTCTTGACCTAGGTCGATAGAGGTATCAGAGGAACTACTAGATGGGGCATCGCTGTCAAAAAAGACATTTGGGCTTTCCTCCAAAGAAGCACTGCTGCTTAAGGGAGCAACAAGGTGAGGGGGATCTGGGAATAGAAATTTTTTAAATTTTTGGAAACAGCTCCTCTGCTCCTCCTGGACCAAGTCTGTGAATGAAGAAGGAAAAGATGAGCAAAGGGGAAGGAATCAGGAAGCACATTTGGGGTGGGAAAGATAGCAGCAGCATAGGGTTTATGACCTACCAAGAGTGATCCCTGGCCTTTGGAGGATAACTGGGCCCTTTTCAGTGTGCTCCAGCATATGCTCTCCCTCCTTACATACTTGGAGGAAGCCCAAGAGGCAACTCCATTGCTTCCCATTTTTCTGGGAACCGACTTATTTGTACAGTTGTTAGTATGGGGTCACCCCCTTAGACTGGGAGCTCCTCCAGACCAGAGCCTGGCTTGGGCCATTCTTTATATGCCTCAGTGCTTAATATGGAGCTTGGCCCAGAGTACATAATGTTTATTGACTGTGGCCTCCATTCTTTCTTCCCCCTTTCTCACTCTTCTTAACTCTACACTGTCATTTCTCACTTTCTTACTAATTAAACGCAAAGTTACTCTCATAATTTCCAAAGTATAAAAGTGAATGGATTGTTTGCTGTTTAATTTATTGAATATTTTGCCCAATGTAGTCAATATTTTTCTTTGACATTTGCTTTCAAGATTTTTGCTTTCTAGGTTTTTTCCCCTGATTCCCACTTACAATTATTGAAACACATTTATAATTATGCAAACTTTTATATAAAAGTTGTGAATAAATACATAATCTTCTACCTTAATGAAAAATAAAAGTCTCCAAAAAATTAAGTTAAAAGTAGAGAGAAGAGTGAAATAAAGAATGCTTCTATCTATATTCAGACATAATCATTCCTTTTCTGAGAATGGATGGGGTTTTTTTGTTTTTGTTTTTTGTGTAAGCCCTTCAGAGTAGTTGTGGATGATTGTATTCACGGGAATAACAAAATCATTTTCAGTTGTTTACCCCAGAACATTGCTGTCATTTCACGTATGGCATATTTCACTCTGTTCATGGAGGACTTTGCAGGTTTGGGTTTTTTTTTTTTTTTTTTCACCTGAGAACATTCTTCTCATCATTTCCCAGGGAACAATGATATGTCATCAGAGGAACTTGCCTCAAAAATTGTTTTTTTTTTTTTTTTTTTTTTTTTTTTTTTTTTTTTTTTTTTCCATTTACCATTGCTAATTGTATTTGCCTTCATTTATTCTCTCTCTTTTTAGTCTGACTTTCCTCAAAGGTGTTTCATTATTGATCAAGGACTTCCCCAAAATAATCTGAGCTTTTGTCACCTCCCCTCTTCCCATATTCCATTCCCCTGCTATTTTCCTGCAGGCTAAAATAGAGTTCCATATCCCTAGTTTATATTTAGGGTATCTCCTATTTGAACCAAGACTGATAAGAGCAAAATTCACTCAACCAACTTCTGGTCGCTCTCTTCCCCTTCAGTGAAAAACACTTTCATGCCTCTTTTTCTTATGGAAGGTAATTTGCACCATTCCACTTCTTTCCCCCCCTTTTTCCTGTACATTCCTGCATCAGTCTTTCCATCAATTTTTTAAAAAAGATATTATCCTTTCATATTCCACTCATATTCCTTCTTCTCTGGCTACTTATACTCCTTTTACCTATCAGAATAAGGATAATGTCCTAAGCAGTTAAAAGTGTCATCATCCTATGTTGCAATGTAAACAGATCAAGCTGAAACCCATCCCAGGTGTATTGACCCTGCTTCAGTCTCTCACTTGAGCTCTCTTCCCAAATTCCCACATATTATCTTTTGGACATTTTGTCCCATTTGTCCAACTGAACCAAAAGCTCAAAGTGACCAAAACAGAATCTGTTCCTTGTCCTGCACTCTCTGCCCTCTTCTGAACTTCCCCTTTCTGTCACCCAGGTTTACATGCTCAGTCATCCACCAGTCTTCCCTTTGCTTAGCCCACATATCATCCATTGAGTTAGGCATCTTTTAATTCCTTCCTCAACATTTTCCCCCCAGAAGTTTTCTTTTCTTTAGTCGCATAGCAAACAACCAGTTCACCCTGTTCACCTGTCTCCTACACTCTTTTGATAGCTTCATTGTTCCATTAGGATTATGCCTTCTGACATGACTTTTCCATACTCTATATTTATCTGGCATATTGTTGGTGTGCTTTTGGTCTTACCACTTAGAATGAATTTTTGGGCATATCTTCCTCATTTAATATAGTGCCTGATAAAAGAACAAATGTTACTACATATTTCTTGAGTAATTGATTCTCACCTTGAGGCAATATCAGATTTTTTTTCCCCATCCTGAGGTTCAAGAATTTCCTGAGGGAAAAAAATGTCAACAAATAAATGTTAAGCTTTGGTTCCAATCACTACCCCATCTTCCCAGCTAAATGAGCAGCAAGTAGTATAAGAAAGCCCTAATAGCTCATTGGGCACAGCCCAGCTATTGCCTTTCATCATCTTATTTGTTGTTACAATAGAGCCAGCCCCAACATAATTGTTAAAATTTTTTTTATCCATTTTAACCAATTTGATCCATTCCTAAAGATCCCTTTCTCTCTTTCCTCCTTTCTCCATCCCTTCTTTCTTCTCTCCTCATCATTCAAAGCAATCCAAAGGCAGCAATGGAGAAAATCCTTTGTATGTCAATAGAAGAAAAAGAGAATGGAATCTAGAAGGCAACTGTCTGTCTGCATAAAGAAGAATCTGTCAAGTTCATTTGTTTGCTCTGGTGGATAACTTCTATCAGACGGCCCAAAACACAAAATTTCTGAGAATAATTTCAATTTTCTTTGATTTCAAAACATCCTATGGACCTATCACGCTTACAGTCCATGGGCTGGATTCCTGCTACTTCTTTCCCCAAAGAGTTCTCTCCTATTTGTATGCTCAAATGCACAAGACCTAAGGGCAAAGTACAAACTATGATATGGGCCAGAAGGGCCAGAAAAAGAGGCCTGAAAGTCTTAACACTTCTACCCTGGACAAACCTTTCTTAACCCTTTCAGTGTTTTAAGGCACACTACCTCTCTAAGAAGAAATGACAGATTGGCTACCCAACTACAGGAGATAATTTTTTCACACATTCATACAACAACCTTGTCCACCCCATCTAATCAAAAAATAAAAATCATAAAAAAATAAGAGGAAAACATATTCGTTTTGAGATTGCAATTTTTTTTTTTTTTAACAATTTAAAATATGGTTTGGAGAAAGATGGAAGTTTTCAAAAGGTGAATTGTCAGAAAAAGGTTAAGAAATATGATGCTGCACTGCCCCATCTCCTCTCCACCTAAGGGGATCCACAAGTCTCTGATGATTCAGCTTGATCCCCCATTGGATGGAATTGTTTGAATGTTCTAACAATGAGTATTAGGAGGCAGTCTTGAGATCATATCAGAAAGAAAGAGAGAGAGAGAGAGAAAGAGAGAGAGAGGAAGCACCTCCCTTCTCTCCTTTGCACTGCACTCAAACCTTTCCCAACATACCATCTCATTTGATCCTTATGGCAACCCTGTGAGGAAATAAAGGCAAACAGGTTTGCCTCAGGAACACTCAGCTCTGTGTGAGGTTGAATTTGAAAGTTTTGTCATCCTAACTCCCAGGCCCTGGTCTTTGTTCTACTCAAGAACAGAGAAGCTTCTTCAGGATAACAACAAAAAGCTATTTTCTTTATAAGTGAGTCTCAAATGGTTTGAGTTACCTCAGCAGAGTTTACAAGAGAGTGTACTCTCTCATGATCTCAGTTGTATCCCCCCATTGAGTACAGAGGAACAACCATCTTGTCCATGTCCTATTGCTGGTACAAGGTATATCTCTCACATTGATATCTAGAAACAATGACTTCCCACAAAATGACACACCTCCCCCCCACCAAATACAAACTCGCTCATTCCTCCTTCTCCATATTTGGCTTTACCTATCCCCAGAATAGTGTGTTATTGTAAAGCCTCCTACCTGTAAGGACTTGTGGAAGATGAGACAAAGGCAATCTCTCAGTTGCTTTCTATCTTTTCTCTCAATATCTATCTTCTCTATATCTATCTCTGTCTTCTCTAACTTCTCTACCTCTATACCCTTCCCCCCCAACCCCCTCCCTGAGCCCTCCCCCTTTGCCTCCCCTCCTCCCTGTCCCTCCCCTTTCCTCCTCCCCCCTTCCCCCTCCCCCCTGCCCCCTGCCCCCCTCCTACCACTTCTCTCCTCTCCTTCTCTCCTACCACCTGTCTCCTCTCCTTCTCCTATTACTTCTCTCCTTCTCTCCTCCTCCTTCCACCTCTCTCCCTTTCGCTCTGTCTTTGGCTCTGGCGCTCTCTGGCTCTCTCCCTCACTCTCTCTATCTCTCTCTCCTGCTCTCTCTCCCTCTCTCTCTACCGCACAGAGCACAGCGGTTGAGATTCCTGGGCTTTTATCCTAGTAACTGTTTGTGAGGTAGCGATGACATCACATGCAACCCTTCTTCTGTTCTATCACTTGAGTTCTTCCAGTCACCTCTGTGATTGCAAGGCTGGAGTATATGTACAGAAACAGGAAGCTTGTTGGTTACATAGTTCCTGAACCTAAGCCACTCTGCCTTAATTGGCTTTCAAACTGTATGGCCCACTGATTCTCATTACATACTTTTGTCATTTTCCACCCAGAGGGTATCTTTACAAAAGATGAAAAGTATTTCGCAACATTTAACTTTGTATATCTTTGTGTTTGTCTGACCGTTCATTAATAAGGGAAAAAAAAAATAGATTTGTATCTGACGTGCAGAGATAAGAAGGAAATGTTATTCTTCCATGTCAAACTTTTTTTGATTCAGCTTTCATTGCTTTTCTCTTTCTGGTTCAAGTCCAGGACAGATAATTTGCTTTCTTTACTGACAGGACAACATAACTGGTATTTTCCTTCTTCTCCTCCTCTCTACCTTCCCGATATTCTTTACCTCCATTCATATCCTTTTGTTAAACTTCATTTTGTTTATTTTTTTTTGAAGCTTTTTATTTGCAAAACGTAGGCAAGGATACATATTTATCCTTAAAAAACCTTGCATTTCAATTACTCCCACCTTCCCAACCACTAACCAGATTACATGCCATCCACAATATGTTTAACATGGATAAAATACATTTTCCTTCCAAAATAGGCATGCAAATTTACACAATAATGTTGCTGTGCAGTCAAAATGTGATCATTAAGTAAAAAAAAAAAAATTGGGAAAGAATATAAAATTTAAGCAATTAATACCAAAATGTGTGAAAATGAAATACTGTCAGGTACCCTCAGTTCCCACAGGCCTCTCTCTGGGTGAAATGACTCTCATCATCCCAAGATCATTGCCCTAGGCGTGAATGACCTCATTGTTGAAGAGAGCCACTTCCATCAGAATTGATCATCCTATAATCTTGAGTTGCCACTTACAATGATGTCCTGGTTCTCCTCACTTTACTTAGCATCAGTTCATGTTAGTCTCATGTAAGCTGTAAAAACATCTTTTAAAGATCTCTCATTAAGGCCTAGTAGACGCTATGGAAATTGTCATCTCTGCTCTGGCTGTGTTAAGGGAAGTTGGAATAGATTGAGAATGTTAGGGAAAAACAGAAAAGCAGTTGATTCCCTTTAAATACTGGCAGGCAATAGCCTACTCCTCAAGCCTTTTCTGATTCACAGAGGAAAGAGTAAAAGATTTGTGTGGACTGCCAAAAACAACCAAAAAGTAACATTGTTGTTGTTGTTGTTTTAATTGTAGAAGTGAGATTTGGCTTGTAACTTAAATTTTTTATCTGAAAAAAAAATCCCTAAAACTTATCTGGATCTGGTTTGTACTTTGAAAGCCTGGAGACCTGAGAATATGCAGCTCTCAATTGAGACAGGTGAAAGAGGACAAAGAAAGAGGGTATCAGTCAAAGAATGTAACCAGAAAGTGAAGAGGAGTCATTTTCTGGAATTTCTCTTCAATTGTAAGTATGTTAAGCTTCTTGAAAGTATCTTGTGAGGAACCTTGTTATCCCTGAGAAATAACTAGTTGGATTTACAAGGATCCCAATGAAGGATGAGGTTATTGATAATCTACAACTTGGTTAAGTAGAAATAATTTCTAGTGAGTGGCTTTTACACCTGGAATGTTGTGCTTAAGGCCACCTCCTTAGATATCAAGATGAGTTGCAAATTTTAGATGATGGGTCTCTATTACAATGGCATGAGATAATCACTATTCATTCACTGGTATGTGCTAGAATTGTGAATTTGTTTACTTTAATCACAAAAACTTAGAGATTCGTGTGCAGACATTGAAACATTACAGAAAATGTCCATCTGTATGTGATATAATTTAACGTTAAAAATTAGGAAGATAAAACAAAGTTTTGGTAACTTACCTTAAGAGGTCACATATTTGTATCCCCTAACTAGATGAAATATATTGCTTTCTAAAATGTTTATTGGGTAATTTGTAAAAGTTATGACCTATGCTTTAAAATTTCATCAGCTTGGCTGGACATTTGTATGAGCTTTATAAAATTTGGCCCAAAGTTATTTAGATATTAGCTAAACTATGGAAGGTTTCAAAATCAAGTGACAAGAAAGATTGATTTGTAAAAGCAATTGACAGTTTGAATGCAACATCCACTATGAATAGCACAAGGTAATGTGTTGATTAAAAAAAAAGAAAAAAGCAACGACTTTTCTTCATTGGTGTGTATGTTGAATTGGAAAAAGACTATAAGTTAAGATTCCTATGCATTGTTGTGACAGGCTGTGTTCTGTTTATTCAGCGGTTACTTATGGAAATTTTGAAGTTGCTCATGAAATAGCGATTATTTTCATTATACTGAAATCTAAAATTGTTAAATAGTATTGATGCAATAGGTTGATAGAAGGAAAGTGAAATCATGGTAGAATGGTGGAGAAAGAGAGAGAGGGAGGCAGGAGAGAGGAGGGCATAGAGAGTAGCAGAATGTTTTAGCTGGTACCAAAATGTATTTCCAAGACCCAGAGTTTGAGAGATATAATGGACACCTGCAGTGGTAGATATGAGGTGAAGTTGGAGCAGATAGAAAGGGGATTTAATAATGTGGAAAGAAAGGGTCATTCTTTAGTGGAATTTGCCATTTGCCAGGAGAAAGGAAACAGCAGTTTGGGTCATGCTAAATCCTAAAAGGGGCTAAGCATCCTAACAGTGTTAGCTCTAAGGAGAAGTGGGTTTGGAAAGCTTGGTGGCATTAGGAGTGATACCACATGGCATAGGGAAAGGACAAGGATACCATGAGTCAGAGTGTCGTGAGGGGGGGGCTGACCCAGAGGAGGCCAGTGGTCTTGGGGTTGCCCATGGGTAGAATTTGTGAGAAGGATTTGAGCCCCAAAACATGAATGGGATTTCTGGTTAAGCAGGCCAGGGAAGTAGACTTCTGCCCCTGTTTTGTAAACTTGCCGGGTTTGGAAAAAAGCTTGGTTCTGGATGGAGAATTCCAGTCTCTTCATCTTTAAATTTCTGGAGCAGTTCAGAACAGGTATATTTCGAAGGGCAAGGGGGACGGTCTGCCAGGGAGCTAAAGGGCTACCAAAAGGTGCAGCCCCTTTGATACAGCAGTGTTTCTATGGAGCCTATACCCCAAAGAGATCTTAAAGGAGGGAAAGGGGTCCTCATGTGCACAAATGTTTGTGACAGCCCTTTTGATAGTGGCTAGAAACTGGAAACTGAGTGGATAGCTATCAGTTGGAGAATGACTGAATAAACTGTGGTATATGAATGTTATGGAATATTATTGTATGTTTTGCCCAGATAAATTCTGCAGCAAGATTTGAGTCCAGGTCCTCTTGACTCTATGTCATAGTGTCTCCATGTTGCCTCTTATTAGAGACATTGCATTTTTCTATATATCCATATTTTTCTAATATTCTTTTTTTTTTTAATTTTTTTATTCATTTTTCCAAATTATCCCCTCCCTCCCTCCACTCCCTCCCCCCGATGACAGGCAATCCCATACATTTTACAAGTGTTACAATATAACCTATATACAATATATGTGTGTAAATACCATTTTCTTGTTGCACATTAATTATTAGCTTCCAAAGGTATAAGTAACCTGGGTAGATAGACAGTAGTGCTAACAATTTTACATTCACTTCCCAGTGTTCCTTCTCTGGGTGTAGTTATTTCTGTCCATCATTGATCAACTGGAAGTGAGTTGGATCTTCTTTATGTTGAAGATTTCCACTTCCATCAGAATACATCCTCATACAGTATTGTTGTTGAAGTGTATAGTGATCTTCTGGTTCTGCTCATTTCACTCAGCAACAGTTGATTTAAGTCTCTCCAAGCCTCTCTGTATGCCTCCTGCTGGTCATTTCTTACAGAGCGATAATATTCCATAACCTTCATATACCACAATTTACCCAACCATTCTCCAACTGATGGACATCCATTCATCTTCCAGTTTCTAGCTACAACAAAAAGAGCTGCCACAAACATTTTGGCACATACAGGTCCCTTTCCGCTCTTTAGTATTTCTTTGGGATATAATCCCAATAACAGCAATGCTGGGTCAAAGGGTATGCACAGTTTGATAACTTTTTGGGCATAGTTCCAAATTGCTCTACAGAATGGCTGGATTCTTTCACAACTCCACCAACAATGTATCAGTGTCCCAGTTTTCCCACATCCCCTCCAACATTCATCATTATTTGTTGCTGTCATCTTAGCCAATCTGACAGGTATGTAGTGGTATCTCAGAGTTGTCTTAATTTGCATTTCTCTGATCAGTAGTGATTTGGAACAATCTTTCATATGAGTGGAGATAGTTTCAATTTCATCATCTGAGAATTGTCTGTTCATATCCCTTGACCATTTATCAATAGGAGAATGGTTTGGTTTCCTATAAATCAGGGTCAGTTCTCTATATATTTTGGTAATGAGACCTTTGTCAGAACCTTTACTTTTAAAAATATTTTCCCAATTTGTTACTTCTCTTCTAATCTTGTTTGCATTAGTATTGTTTGTACAGAAACTTTTTAGTTTGATGTAATCAAAATCTTCTATTTTGTGATCAATAATGATCTCTAGTTCTCCTCTGGTCATAAATTCCTTCCTCCTCCACAGGTCTGAGAGGTAGACTACACTCTGTTCCTCTAATCTACTTATAATATCATTCTTTATGCCTAAATCATGGACCCATTTTGATCTGATCTTGGTATATGGTGTTAAGTGTGGATCCATATCTAATTTCTGCCATACTAATTTCCAGTTTTCCCAACAGTTTTTTCCGAATAATGAATTTTTGTCCCTAATGTTGGTATCTTTGGGTTTGTCAAAGATTAGATTGCAATAGATGTACCCTTTTTTGTCCTTTGTACCTAATCTGTTCCACTGATCTACCGTTCTATTTCTTAGCCAGTACCAAATGGTTTTGGTGACTGCTGCTATATAATATAGCTTTAGATCAGGTACACTTAGACCACCTTCCTCTGAGTTTTTTTTCATTAGTTCCCTTGCAATTCTTGACCTTTTATTCTTCCATATGAATTTTGTTGTTATTTTTTCTAGGTCATTAAAATAGTTTCTTGGGAGTCTGATTGGTATAACACTAAATAAATAGATTAGTTTGGGGAGTATTGATATCTTTATCAAATTCGCTCGGCCTATCCAAGAGCACTGAATGTCTTTCCAATTATTTAAATCTGACTTTATTTTTGTGGCAAGTGTTTTGTAATTTTTCTCATATAATTCCTGACTTTTCTTTGGTAGATGGATTCCCAAATACTTTATACTCTCAACATTTGTTTGCAATGGAATTTTTCTTTGTATCTCTTGCTGTTGCATTTTGTTGGTGATATATAAGAATGCTGAGGATTTAGGTGGATTTATTTTGTATCCTGCCACTTTGCTAAAATTCTGAATTATTTCTAATAGCTTTTTAGCAGAGTCTTTGGGGTTCTCTAAGTATACCATCATGTCATCTGCAAAGAGTGATAGTTTGATTTCCTCATTTCCTACTCTTATTCCTTGAATCTCTTTCTCGGCTCTTATTGCCGAGGCTAGCGTTTCTAGTACTATATTGAATAGTAATGGTGATAGTGGGCAACCTTGTTTCACTCCTGATCTTACTGGGAAAGGTTGCAGTTTATTTCTATTGCAAATTATGCTTACTGAGGGTCTTAAATATATGCTCCTGATTATTCTAAGGAATAATCCGTTTGTTCCTATACTCTCAAGAGTTTTTAATAGGAATGGATGTTGGATTTTGTCAAATGCTTTTTCTGCATCTATTGAGATGATCATATGGTTTTTATTAATTTGATTATTAATATGGTCAATTATACTAATAGTTTTCCTAATATTAAACTAGCCCTGCATTCCTGGCATAAATCCTAATTGATCATAGTGTATTATCCTTGGCGATGATTTTCTGAAGTCCTTTTGCTAATATCTTATTTAAGATTTTAGCAACAATATTCATTAAGGAAATTGGTCTATAGTTTTCTTTCTCAGTTTTCGATCTACCTGGTTTAGGTATTAGTGACATGTCTGTGTCATAAAAGGAGTTTGGTAGGATTCCTTCATCCCCTATTTTTTAAAATAGTTTATATAATATTGGGGCTAATTGTTCTTTAAATGTTTGGTAGAATTCACATGTAAATCCATCTGGTCCTGGGGATTTTTTCCTGGGGAGTTGATTAAACGCTTGTTCTATTTCTTTTCTGAAATGGGACTATTTAAGCAATTTATCTCCTCTTCTGTTAATCTAGGAAGCCTCTATTTTTGGAAGAAGTCATCCATTTCACTTAAGTTATCAAATTTATTGGCATAAAGTTGGGCAAAGTAACTCCTTATTATTTCTCTAATTTCCTCTTCATTGGTTTAAAGATCCTCCTTTTCATTGGTAAGACTAACAATTTGATTTTTCCTCTTTCTTTTTCTGATCAGATTTACCAAAGGTTGATCTATTTTATTGGCTTTTTCATAAAACCAACTCTTGCTTTTATTTATTAATTCAAGAGTTTTTTTTTTTTTTTTTTTTTTTTTTAACTTTCAATATTATTGATTTCTCCTTTAATTTTTGTATTTCAAGTTTGATTTTTGGTTGGGGGTTTTTAATTTGGTCTTTTTCTAGCTTTTTACAATGCAGGCCCAATTCATTAATCTTCTCTTCCTCTATTTTGTTCAAATAAGCATCTAAAAATATAAAATTTTGCCTTATTACCGTTTTAGCTGCATCCCACAGACTTTGGTATGATGTCTCATCATTGTCATCATCTTGGGTGAAATTATTGTTTCTATAATTTGCTGTTTCACCCAGTCATTCTTTTTTTTTTTTTTTTTTTTTTTTTTTTTTTTTTTATTATATATATATATATATATATATATTTTATAATATTATCCCTTGTATTCATTTTTCCAATTTACTCCCCCTCCCTCTATTCCCTCCCCCCGACGACAGGCAATACCATACATTTTACATGTGTTACAATATAATCTAGGTACAATACATGTGTGCGAATATCACTTTCTTGTTGCACAATAAACATTAGAATCCGAAGGTACATGCAACCTGGCAGACAGATATTAGTGCTAACAATTTTCATTCCCCTCCCAGTGTTTCTTCTCTGGGTGCAGCTACCTCTGTCCATCATTGATCAACTGGAAGTGAGTTGGATCTTCTTTATGTTGAAGATTTCCACTTCCATCAGAATACATCCTCATACAGCATTGTTGTTGAAGTGTACAGTGATCTTCTGGTTCTGCTCATTTCACTCAGCATCAGTTGATTTAAGTCTCTCCAGGCCTCTCTATATTCCTCCTGCTGGTCATTTCTTACCGAGCAATAATATTCCATAACCTTCATATACCACAATTTACCCAACCATTCTCCAACTGATGGACATCCATTCATCCTCCAGTTTCTAGCTACAACAAAAAGAGCTGCCACAAACATTTTGGCACATATATGTCTCTTTCCGCTCTTTAGTATTTCTTTGGGATATAATCCCAGTAGTAGCGCTGCTGGGTCAAAGGGTATGCACAGTTTGATAACTTTTTGGGCATAATTCCAGATTGCTCTCCAGAATGGCTGGATTCTTTCACAACTCCACCAGCAATGTATTAGTGTCCCAGTTTCCCCACATCCCCTCCAACATTTGTCATTATTTGTTCCTGTCATCTTAGCCAATCTGACAGGTGTGTAGTGGTATCTCAGAGTGGTCTTAATTTGCATTTCTCTGATCAGTAGTGATTTGGAACACTCTTTCATGTGAGTGGATATAGTTTCAATTTCTTCCTCTGAGAATTGTCTGTTCATATCCTTTGACCATTTATCAATTGGAGAATGGTTCGGTTTCTTATAAATTTGGGTCAGTTCTCTATATATTTTGGAAATGAGACCTTTGTCAGAACCTTTGTTTTTAAAAATATTTTCCAATTTGTTACTTCCCTTCTAATCTTGTTTGCATTAGTATTATTTGTACAGAAACTTTTTAGTTTGATGTAATCAAAATCTTCTATTTTGTGATCAATAATGATCTCTAGTTCTCCTCTGGTCATAAATTCCTTCCTCCTCCACAAGTCTGAGAGGTAGATTATCCTCTGTTCCTCTAATCTATTTATTATCTCCCTCTTTATGCCTAAATCATGGACCCATTTTGATCTGATCTTGGTATATGGTGTTAAGTGTGGATCCATATCTAATTTCTGCCATACTAATTTCCAGTTTTCCCAACAGTTTTTTCCGAATAATGAATTTTTATCCCTAATGTTGGAATCTTTGGGTTTGTCAAAGATTAGATTGCTATAGATGTACCCTTTTTTGTCCTTTGTATCTAATCTGTTCCACTGATCTACCGGTCTATTTCTTAGCCAATACCAAATGGTTTTGGTGACTGCTGCTATATAATATAGCTTTAGATCAGGTACACTTAGACCACCTTCCTCTGAGTTTTTTTTCATTAGTTCCCTTGCAATTCTCGACCTTTTATTCTTCCATATGAATTTTGTTGTTATTTTTTCTAGGTCATTGAAATAGTTTCTTGGGAGTCTGATTGGTATAGCACTAAATAAATAGATTAGTTTGGGGAGTATTGTCATCTTTATTATATTTGCTCGGCCTATCCAAGAGCACTGAATGTCTTTCCAATTATTTAAATCTGATTTTATTTTTGTGGCAAGTGTTTTGTAATTTTTCTCATATAATTCCTGACTTTTCTTTGGTAGATGGATTCCCAAATATTTTATACTCTCAACATTTGTTTGGAATGGAATTTCTCTTTGTATCTCTTGCTGTTGCATTTTGTTAGTGATATATAAAAATGCTGAGGATTTATGTGGATTTATTTTGTATCCTGCCACTTTGCTGAAATTTTGAATTATTTCTAGTAGTTTTTTAGCAGAGTCTTTGGGGTTCTCTAAGTATACCATCATGTCATCTGCAAAAAGTGATAGTTTGATTTCCTCATTTCCTACTCTAATTCCTTGAATCTCTTTCTCGGCTCTTATTGCCGAGGCTAGCGTTTCTAGTACTATATTGAATAGTAATGGTGATAGTGGGCAACCTTGTTTCACTCCTGATCTTACTGGGAAAGGTTGCAGTTTATTTCTATTGCATATTATGCTTACTGACGGTCTTAAATATATACTCCTGATTATTCTAAGGAATAATCCATTTATTCCTATACTCTCAAGAGTTTTTAGTAGGAATGGATGTTGGATTTTGTCAAATGCTTTTTCTGCATCTATTGAGATGATCATATGGTTCTTATTAATTTGATTATTAATATGGTCAATTATATTAATAGTTTTCCTAATATTAAACCAGCCCTGCATTCCTGGCATAAATCCTACTTGATCATAGTGTATTATCTTGGAGATGATTTTCTGAAGTCTTTTTGCTAATATCTTATTTAAGATTTTAGCATCAATATTCATTAAGGAGATTGGTCTATAATTTTCTTTCTCAGTTTTCGATCTACCAGGTTTAGGTATCAGTACCATGTCTGTGTCATAAAAGGAGTTTGGTAGGACTCCTTCATCCCCTATTTTTTCAAATAATTTATATAACATTGGGGCTAATTGTTCTTTAAATGTTTGGTAGAATTCACATGTGAATCCATCTGGCCCTGGGGATTTTTTCCTGGGGAGTTGATTAATAGCTTGTTCTATTTCTTTTTCTGAAATGGGACTATTTAAGCAATTTATCTCCTCCTCTGTTAATCTAGGGAGCCTATATTTTTGGAGAAAGTCATCCATTTCACTTAAGTTATCAAATTTATTGGCATAAAGTTGGGCAAAGTAACTCCTTATTATTTCTCTAATTTCCTCTTCATTGGTGGAAAGATCCCCCTTTTCATTTGTAAGACTATCAATTTGATTTTCCTCTTTCTTTTTTTTGATCAAATTTACCAAAGGTTTATCTATTTTATTGGCTTTTTCATAAAACCAACTCTTGGTTTTATTTATTAATTCAATAGTTTTTTTACTTTCAATTTTATTGATTTCTCCTTTTAATTTTTGTATTTCGAGTTAATTTTTGGTTGGGGGTTTATAATTTGGTCTTTTTCTAGCCTTTTAAGTTGTAAGCCCAATTCGTTAATCTTCTCTTTCTCAATTTTCTTCAAATAAGCCTCTAAAGATATAAAATTTCCCCTTATTACTGCTTTAGCTGCATCCCAAAGATTTTGATATGATGTCTCATCATTATCATTATCTTGGGTGAAATTGTTAATTGTTTCTATAATTTGCTCTTTCACCCAGTCATTCTTTAAGATGAGATTATTCAGTTTCCAATTACTTTTTGGTCTATTTACCCCTAACTTTTTACTGAATGTAGCTTTTATTGCATTGTGATCTGAGAAGAAGGCATTTATTATTTCTGCCTTCCTACATTTAATTTTGAGATCTTTATGTCCTAATATATGGTCAATTTTTGTATAGGATCCATGAACTGCTGAGAAGAAAGTATATTCCTTCCTATTGCCATTCAGTTTTCTCCAAAGGTCTATCATACCTAGTTTTTCTAATGTTCTATTTACTTTTTTAATTTCTTTCTTGTTTGTTTTGTGGTTTGATTTGTCTAAATCTGAGAGTGCTAGGTTGAGATCTCCCACTATTATAGTTTTACTGTCTATTTCTTCTTGCAGTTCTCTTAACTTTTCCTTTAGAAAGTTAGATGCTATACCACTTGGTGCATATATGTTTAGTATTGATATGGCTTCATTATTTATGCTACCTTTCAGCAGGATATAGTTTCCTTCCTTATCTTTTTTAACGAGATCTACTTCTGCTTTTGCTTGATCTGAGATAAGGATAGCTACCCCTGCTTTTTTGGCTTTACCTGAAGCATAATAAGCTCTGTTCCAACCTTTTACCTTTACTCTGTATGTATCTCCCTGCTTTAAGTGTGTTTCCTGTAGACAACATATTGTAGGGTTCTGCTTTTTGATCCAATCTGCTATCCGTCTCCGTTTGATGGGATCGTTCATCCCATTTACATTTACAGTTAAAATTACTAATTCTGTATTTCCTGCCATCGTATTAATCCCCAGATTATACTTTTTTCTCCTTGACCCCCCTGATCCCCTCTCCCCGATATTTAATTTACAAAACCCCCCTTGTGACGCGCAACCCTCCTCTTCTTTTTTTTTTATATATTTATAATATTATCCCTTGTATTCATTTTTCCAATTTACCCCCCCTCCCTCTATTCCCTCCCCCCGACGACAGGCAATACCATACATTTTACATGTGTTACAATATAATCTAGGTACAATACATGTGTGCGAATATCACTTTCTTGTTGCACAATAAACATTAGAATCCGAAGGTACATGCAACCTGGGCAGACAGATATTAGTGCTAACAATTTTCATTCCCCTCCCAGTGTTTCTTCTCTGGGTGCAGCTACCTCTGTCCATCATTGATCAACTGGAAGTGAGTTGGATCTTCTTTATGTTGAAGATTTCCACTTCCATCAGAATACATCCTCATACAGCATTGTTGTTGAAGTGTACAGTGATCTTCTGGTTCTGCTCATTTCACTCAGCATCAGTTGATTTAAGTCTCTCCAGGCCTCTCTATATTCCTCCTGCTGGTCATTTCTTACCGAGCAATAATATTCCATAACCTTCATATACCACAATTTACCCAACCATTCTCCAACTGATGGACATCCATTCATCCTCCAGTTTCTAGCTACAACAAAAAGAGCTGCCACAAACATTTTGGCACATATATGTCTCTTTCCGCTCTTTAGTATTTCTTTGGGATATAATCCCAGTAGTAGCGCTGCTGGGTCAAAGGGTATGCACAGTTTGATAACTTTTTGGGCATAATTCCAGATTGCTCTCCAGAATGGCTGGATTCTTTCACAACTCCACCAGCAATGTATTAGTGTCCCAGTTTCCCCACATCCCCTCCAACATTTGTCATTATTTGTTCCTGTCATCTTAGCCAATCTGACAGGTGTGTAGTGGTATCTCAGAGTGGTCTTAATTTGCATTTCTCTGATCAGTAGTGATTTGGAACACTCTTTCATGTGAGTGGATATAGTTTCAATTTCTTCCTCTGAGAATTGTCTGTTCATATCCTTTGACCATTTATCAATTGGAGAATGGTTCGGTTTCTTATAAATTTGGGTCAGTTCTCTATATATTTTGGAAATGAGACCTTTGTCAGAACCTTTGTTTTTAAAAATATTTTCCCAATTTGTTACTTCCCTTCTAATCTTGTTTGCATTAGTATTATTTGTACAGAAACTTTTTAGTTTGATGTAATCAAAATCTTCTATTTTGTGATCAATAATGATCTCTAGTTCTCCTCTGGTCATAAATTCCTTCCTCTTCCACAAGTCTGAGAGGTAGATTATCCTCTGTTCCTCTAATCTATTTATTATCTCCCTCTTTATGCCTAAATCATGGACCCATTTTGATCTTATCTTGGTATATGGTGTTAAGTGTGGATCCATATCTAATTTCTGCCATACTAATTTCCAGTTTTCCCAACAGTTTTTTCCGAATAATGAATTTTTATCCCTAATGTTGGAATCTTTGGGTTTGTCAAAGATTAGATTGCTATAGATGTACCCTTTTTTGTCCTTTGTATCTAATCTGTTCCACTGATCTACCGGTCTATTTCTTAGCCAATACCAAATGGTTTTGGTGACTGCTGCTATATAATATAGCTTTAGATCAGGTACACTTAGACCACCTTCCTCTGAGTTTTTTTTCATTAGTTCCCTTGCAATTCTTGACCTTTTATTCTTCCATATGAATTTTGTTGTTATTTTTTCTAGGTCATTGAAATAGTTTCTTGGGAGTCTGATTGGTATAGCACTAAATAAATAGATTAATTTGGGGAGTATTGTCATCTTTATTATATTTGCTCGGCCTATCCAAGAGCACTGAATGTCTTTCCAATTATTTAAATCTGATTTTATTTTTGTGGCAAGTGTTTTGTAATTTTTCTCATATAATTCCTGACTTTTCTTTGGTAGATGGATTCCCAAATATTTTATACTCTCAACATTTGTTTGGAATGGAATTTCTCTTTGTATCTCTTGCTGTTGCATTTTGTTAGTGATATATAAAAATGCCGAGGATTTATGTGGATTTATTTTGTATCCTGCCACTTTGCTGAAATTTTGAATTATTTCTAGTAGTTTTTTAGCAGAGTCTTTGGGGTTCTCTAAGTATACCATCATGTCATCTGCAAAAAGTGATAGTTTGATTTCCTCATTTCCTACTCTAATTCCTTGAATCTCTTTCTCGGCTCTTATTGCCGAGGCTAGCGTTTCTAGTACTATATTGAATAGTAATGGTGATAGTGGGCAACCTTGTTTCACTCCTGATCTTACTGGGAAAGGTTGCAGTTTATTTCTATTGCAAATTATGCTTACTGAGGGTCTTAAATATATGCTCCTGATTATTCTAAGGAATAATCCGTTTGTTCCTATACTCTCAAGAGTTTTTAATAGGAATGGATGTTGGATTTTGTCAAATGCTTTTTCTGCATCTATTGAGATGATCATATGGTTTTTATTAATTTGATTATTAATATGGTCAATTATACTAATAGTTTTCCTAATATTAAACTAGCCCTGCATTCCTGCATAAATCCTAATTGATCATAGTGTATTATCCTTGGCGATGATTTTCTGAAGTCCTTTTGCTAATATCTTATTTAAGATTTTAGCAACAATATTCATTAAGGAAATTGGTCTATAGTTTTCTTTCTCAGTTTTCGATCTACCTGGTTTAGGTATTAGTGACATGTCTGTGTCATAAAAGGAGTTTGGTAGGATTCCTTCATCCCCTATTTTTTAAAATAGTTTATATAATATTGGGGCTAATTGTTCTTTAAATGTTTGGTAGAATTCACATGTAAATCCATCTGGTCCTGGGGATTTTTTCCTGGGGAGTTGATTAAACGCTTGTTCTATTTCTTTTTCTGAAATGGGACTATTTAAGCAATTTATCTCCTCTTCTGTTAATCTAGGAAGCCTCTATTTTTGGAAGAAGTCATCCATTTCACTTAAGTTATCAAATTTATTGGCATAAAGTTGGGCAAAGTAACTCCTTATTATTTCTCTAATTTCCTCTTCATTGGTTTAAAGATCCTCCTTTTCATTGGTAAGACTAACAATTTGATTTTTCCTCTTTCTTTTTCTGATCAGATTTACCAAAGGTTGATCTATTTTATTGGCTTTTTCATAAAACCAACTCTTGCTTTTATTTATTAATTCAAGAGTTTTTTTTTTTTTTTTTTTTTGTTTTTTTTTTTTTTTTTAACTTTCAATATTATTGATTTCTCCTTTAATTTTTGTATTTCAAGTTTGATTTTTGGTTGGGGGTTTTTAATTTGGTCTTTTTCTAGCTTTTTACAATGCAGGCCCAATTCATTAATCTTCTCTTCCTCTATTTTGTTCAAATAAGCATTTAAAAATATAAAATTTTGCCTTATTACCGTTTTAGCTGCATCCCACAGACTTTGGTATGATGTCTCATCATTGTCATCATCTTGGGTGAAATTATTGTTTCTATAATTTGCTGTTTCACCCAGTCATTCTTTAAGATTCAGATTCCAATTACTTTTTGGTCTATTTACCCCTAACTTCTTATGGAATATAGCTTTTATTGTATTGTGATCTGAGAAGAAGGCATTTATCATTTCTGCCTTCCTACATTTAATTTTGAGATCTTTATGTCCTAATACATGGTCAATTTTTGTATAGGTTCCATGAACTGCTGAGAAGAAAGTATATTCCTTTCTATCACCATTCAGTTTTCTCCAAAGGTCTATCATACCTAGTTTTTCTAATGTTCTATTTACTTTTTAAATTTCTTATTTGTTTTGTGGTTTGATTTTCTAAATCTGAGAGTGCGAGGTTGAGATCTCCCACTGTTATAGATTTACTGTCTATTTCTTCTTGCAACTCTCTTAACTTTTCCTTTAGAAAGTTAGATGCTATACCACTTGGTGCATATATGTTTGGTATTGATATGGCTTGATTGTTTATGCTACCTTTCAGCAGGATGTCGTTTCCTTCCATATCTCTTTTAATTAGATCAGTTTCTGCTTTTGCTTGATCTGAGATAAGGATGTGGGCCAAGATTTCTCAGCAAAAGTGGTTTTGGAACTCTTCCACTGATGGGAGGCTATTGGATCTTTCTAAATGGTAGATGGCAGGTTACAGTTAGTACTGAGGAGAGGAACCAGCCTGAAGGCCTTGATAACAAGGATGTCCTCTTGGAAGAAATGCATCAGGACTGGTGAGGTGGTGTGCAAGAGAAGGGACTGAATGGGACCAGGAGGTGGTTTCCCAGAGGCTCTAGCAGCTCAGGCCTTGGTTTCAGGACATCACATGGTTCCTCTTCTCAGAGGATTGTAGGACAGGAAAGGTCAGACCTGGCTCTAAATTTCAGGAAGCCACATGATCCCTATTTTTAAAGGTCAGTAGGGGAAAAGAGGTCAGACCCTCAGCCAAAATTTCAGGCAGTCATGTGACCTACAGGACCTAGACAGCATTGCTGTTTCATTGGCCAATGGTTACTTCCTTTTCAGTCCATCCAATGAAGCTGAGACTTTTGCTATTTAATCCATTCCCTAGTTTTGGCCTGGGACCTCACATCATGCTGGGCTGCTCCCTTGGTGTGCTGGGACCTCTCCTTACGAGGAGGGAACCCATGCTTTCTGTGGGCATGTGGACATGTCTCAGAGTAGCCCATTTGAGTCAGGGGGTTGCACACAGATTCCTGCTTTTTTCCCTCTGTCCTTGTTTTTTGCCTGGGGGTCAGATTTTTTTCTTCCATAAGTGAGGAATGTGGTTAGGTGTGTAAAAAATTGTAATTCTTTCACTTTGGTCACTTGCTGTCTGAGCAACATGGGATTAAGGGAGCAAAGGAGAAACATTGGGAACAGAAATTTTGACAATGAATGTTGAAAACTCTATTTGGAAAAATAATAATTTTAAGATTAAAGTCATAAATTTTAAAGTAAATACTATACTCTATGAAATCTTTCCAAAGTAAGATCTCAGCCTTCTGCCATCTTCTCTCGTTTTCCTCCCTCTCCTTTTGTCTCAATTTTCCCCTCTTTATGTCTTCCCTCCCTTCCTCAGTTGGCCTCCCTCCCTGGTGCCTTGTCTCTTTTTCTCCTTCCTATCTGCCCTGTCTCCACCCTCCTCTCACAATCAGCCCTCTGTTGAAATCTTTCCAGTATTTTACTGGGGTTGCTGATGTGTCTTGTTCAATTCCAATTGTAACCCCTGCCTATTTGAATTTTTTGTCCTTCCAAAATTTTGCCTTTGATCTGAGGGATTTTGAAATTTGGCACGTTTCTCCCTATGTGTTTTCCACAATAGATTTTGTTGAGATGGTAGTGTGTAATGGTCCAAGGAGGAGTCAGGCACAGTGAAACTGGAGGTAAAGAAGCAATAATGCCTGAGTCCCCTGGAAGTGGGTCTGCTGTCAACTCCCAGGGACCACCTCATGGGTGGGAACTCTGGTGGAATTGAGATGCACATCATCAACAGGAGGCGTCTCTTTTTCTGATTGGCTGTTCCAGGGACCTCATAGACCTCCTTAAGCTGTGGGAGGAGGAAGCAGGTCCTCTTTGGCCTGGTGTTCTGGGAGTCACCAGGAGGTCAGCTTGGCAGGAGGAGAACATGTGAATAAAAGACCTTGAGCTTGCACATGGCTGTTCTTAAACCCTCTACTGTGTATCTAAACCATCCTTCTTATGGAATGATGGCCAGAGATCTTTGAAGACCTCAGACAGAGGTAAGCATGGTAAAACTGGTTTAACACTGCAAAAGAAAGTGAATGGAGGGAGATTCCTCTGAGGACCTGGGTATTAGGAGACACTGGCAATAGTGAATGCAGAGTGGAACCAGGACATTCACAAATGTCCTGAATGCTTAGAGTTATCATAAGTGGTGCCCAAACTTGGGGTGTGCTGTAGACTGCCAGGCCCCCAGTAATTAATCTTGAAGACAAGGTAGTGCCTCACCCAGGAGGGAATGCAGAGAGGCATTATGGATCTAAGGATACCTAGGATCAAGCTCCAGCCCACAGCTATGCATGTGGCTCATGTAAATAGGTTAAAGAGCCAGATGGATGGTCTTTCAACAAAGGTCACTTCTGAAGAACAGCAGGAACTTGCTTTCAAGCTCCAAGGCCTTTACTCCTATGCCCATTAAATACACCTCAGCAAGAAAAAAATCCAGAGCTAATCAGGATGCTTGAGGGTAGAGAGTAAAAAATACAAGAAGTCTAGGTTGAGTTAGAACCCAACCAAAAAATCACATGACAAAGAATTAAAAAAGAGAAGACAATTACAGGCTGAATTAGAGGTTGAGTTAGAGAAAGGAGAAAAAGTTAGCTAAGAGCAGTTAGAACAGCAGAAAGACTTCTGCCTACTGGCTGAAACTGAGAAGGAAAAAAACTAGCAGAAAGCTGGTGAACCTGCCATATGGAAACTAACCAAAGGAATCCTCTTTAGCATTTTGTTAATTTATCTCATTTGCTGCTGCTTAAGAGGATCTACTGGCCAAAGTAGGCATTTTACTACAGAAACTACCCTGCTAATGGGGATGGGATTTGGTTCTTTTCATATGCAAATTCAGTTTCTGCTTCAGTTCTGCCCACCACTGAGCATGTGCCTTTGGGGATTTTCCATTTCCTGACCCTCCTACCTCCACTCCACCTTCAGTGGCCTGAGGAGGAGGAGTGGGAAGGGCAATGATATCAGCAGGGCCCACTAGCCCCTAAGTCTTCATTACAAAAGGTGGGAAGTGTCTTCATTGCCTCAGTCAAGGAGAGATGATGGTCAGAGTCTCTCTGAAAATGCTGCATTCCAACCTGCTCAGTTAGTCTCTAACAAGCCTGTGTGGGTAAGAGTTTGCAGTTAGAGAGTAGTTTTTATGCCTATAGGACTACAGAGATGTTTTCTGGGAAACTGGAACTCCTCTTGGCTCACCTTGCAGAGCTTTTGCTTCCACTCAGTGTGAGCTTGATGGCCTCATCCCTGAGGGTGCTTATAAGACACTTGTCTATTCATAGGAGGGTTTGGGAAACTGAGGAATGTGTAACTATTGTTCCATTCAGTAATATAGACACTGTGTGATCTGTGACCCAGGAGGAGAAGGAACATCAGATTTATGGACTCACACTGGTGCAAAACAATTGGGTGATTTATTTATTCAAACTTTTGACTTCCAGCAACAGAAATCAGGGATATTAGAACTGCAGCTGTAACACCTGAACGTCCTTTGCTCGTCATCTGTATGAACGACACACCACTGAAAAGGTGGCTAGACCCACATGTAGATCACACAGCTATTAGAAGTCCCAGCTGGTCTGGTAATTGGCAAAAGATTACAGCAAACGCCCATATGTCTGGCACAAAAGGATCTATAGGAGCTGAAATTAGTGCTACCTCTGAGATGGGAATTTAAAGATGAGAAGTTTTTATTTTACAACTGAAAGGTTCTGCCTCAATCAGTGGGAAAGAGATCTTACAAAGTGAAAACATTCAGCTTCAGTAGGTATAGAATAGGAGCAACTTCATCAAGGACATTTACAAGCTTCTGCAAGTCCTTGGAATGCACCAGAATTTGTCATTGAGTGGAGAAAAAAAGTAAATGGATAGATGGAGACAATGGAAACTCTTCAGTTTGGCCATATGATGGCCTGGGGAGAGGCTTTGCTCTGTTTTCCACTTATACCCAATGCCTCCAAATTATTGGGTGGAAAACCAACACGCCACCTGACAAAGTCACTGAGTCATTGCTGCAGGACATGATTTTTCTTGTATACACCTGCCTCTGTGCCTTTCTTGACCAAAAGGTGTATATAATGGAAATTGCTGACTCAATACATGCCGCCTCCTTGACATCCATCCACCTAGAAATCCCGCCTCCTTGACATTCTTCCTCCTTGACATCCTGCCTCTATGACATCCTGCCTCTTTATCATCCCGCCTCCTTGACATCCATCCGCCTAGACATCCCGCCTCCTTGACATTCTTCCTCCTTGACATCCTGCCTCCTTGACATCCTGCCTCTTTATCATCCCGCCTCCTTGACATCCATCCGCCTAGACATCCCGCCTCCTTGACATTCTTCCTCCTTGACATCCTGCCTCCTTGACATCCTGCCTCTTTATCATCCCGCCTCCTTGACATCCTTCCTCCATGACATCCTGCCTCTTTGACATCCTGCCAACATGACATCCTTCCTCCTTGAAATCCTGCCTCCAATATATCCTTCCTCCTTGACCTCCTGCCTCCTCCATGACATCCTTCCTCCATGACATCATGCTTCCTTGAGGTCCTTCCTCCATGACATCCTGCCTTCTTGACATCCTTCCTTCTTGACATTCTTCCTCCTTGACATTCTTCCTCCTTGACATCCTGCCTCCATGACAGCCTGCCTCTATGACATCCTGCCTCTTTATCATCCCGCCTCCTTGACATCCAGCCAACATCACATTCTATGTGTGTGTGTTTGTGGGGGGTTGGGGGTGGTGGAATTAGCACTTGTGGCTCTTAAGAGCGTCCACTCCAACACGTGCCTAGCCTAAAAATGTGAAAGAGGCCACAGCCTCTTCTGTGGGAGGGAGTACTGGGTGGGCTCACTTCTTCATTATCCTCTCCTTGGGGCCAGTTGGAGGAGGGTTCCAATATCTCGGGGCAGGTGTCACATTCTGTGGGAGGCTCCGGCTCTATTTTGACTGGCCGATTTGGCCAACGAATAGTCACTTTTATAATAAATGGTGGGCTTTCTTCTTCCTCTGATTCTTCTCCTAGGTCCTCTCCTAGGTCTTGACCTAGGTCGATAGAGGTATCAGAGGAACTACTAGATGGGGCATCGCTGTCAAAAAAGACATTTGGGCTTTCCTCCAAAGAAGCACTGCTGCTTAAGGGAGCAACAAGGTGAGGGGGATCTGGGAATAGAAATTTTTTAAATTTTTGGAAACAGCTCCTCTGCTCCTCCTGGACCAAGTCTGTGAATGAAGAAGGAAAAGATGAGCAAAGGGGAAGGAATCAGGAAGCACATTTGGGGTGGGAAAGATAGCAGCAGCATAGGGTTTATGACCTACCAAGAGTGATCCCTGGCCTTTGGAGGATAACTGGGCCCTTTTCAGTGTGCTCCAGCATATGCTCTCCCTCCTTACATACTTGGAGGAAGCCCAAGAGGCAACTCCATTGCTTCCCATTTTTCTGGGAACCGACTTATTTGTACAGTTGTTAGTATGGGGTCACCCCCTTAGACTGGGAGCTCCTCCAGACCAGAGCCTGGCTTGGGCCATTCTTTATATGCCTCAGTGCTTAATATGGAGCTTGGCCCAGAGTACATAATGTTTATTGACTGTGGCCTCCATTCTTTCTTCCCCCTTTCTCACTCTTCTTAACTCTACACTGTCATTTCTCACTTTCTTACTAATTAAACGCAAAGTTACTCTCATAATTTCCAAAGTATAAAAGTGAATGGATTGTTTGCTGTTTAATTTATTGAATATTTTGCCCAATGTAGTCAATATTTTTCTTTGACATTTGCTTTCAAGATTTTTGCTTTCTAGGTTTTTTCCCCTGATTCCCACTTACAATTATTGAAACACATTTATAATTATGCAAACTTTTATATAAAAGTTGTGAATAAATACATAATCTTCTACCTTAATGAAAAATAAAAGTCTCCAAAAAATTAAGTTAAAAGTAGAGAGAAGAGTGAAATAAAGAATGCTTCTATCTATATTCAGACATAATCATTCCTTTTCTGAGAATGGATGGGTTTTTTTTGTTTTTGTTTTTTGTGTAAGCCCTTCAGAGTAGTTGTGGATGATTGTATTCACGGGAATAACAAAATCATTTTCAGTTGTTTACCCCAGAACATTGCTGTCATTTCACGTATGGCATATTTCACTCTGTTCATGGAGGACTTTGCAGGTTTGGGTTTTTTTTTTTTTTTTTTTCACCTGAGAACATTCTTCTCATCATTTCCCAGGGAACAATGATATGTCATCAGAGGAACTTGCCTCAAAAATTGTTTTTTTTTTTTTTTTTTTTTTTTTTTTTCCATTTACCATTGCTAATTGTATTTGCCTTCATTTATTCTCTCTCTTTTTAGTCTGACTTTCCTCAAAGGTGTTTCATTATTGATCAAGGACTTCCCCAAAATAATCTGAGCTTTTGTCACCTCCCCTCTTCCCATATTCCATTCCCCTGCTATTTTCCTGCAGGCTAAAATAGAGTTCCATATCCCTAATTTATATTTAGGGTATCTCCTATTTGAACCAAGACTGATAAGAGCAAAATTCACTCAACCAACTTCTGGTCGCTCTCTTCCCCTTCAGTGAAAAACACTTTCATGCCTCTTTTTCTTATGGCAGGTAATTTGCACCATTCCACTTCTTTCCCCCCCTTTTTCCTGTACATTCCTGCATCAGTCTTTCCATCAATTTTTTAAAAAAGATATTATCCTTTCATATTCCACTCATATTCCTTCTTCTCTGGCTACTTATACTCCTTTTACCTATCAGAATAAGGATAATGTCCTAAGCAGTTAAAAGTGTCATCATCCTATGTTGCAATGTAAACAGATCAAGCTGAAACCCATCCCAGGTGTATTGACCCTGCTTCAGTCTCTCACTTGAGCTCTCTTCCCAAATTCCCACATATTATCTTTTGGACATTTTGTCCCATTTGTCCAACTGAACCAAAAGCTCAAAGTGACCAAAACAGAATCTGTTCCTTGTCCTGCACTCTCTGCCCTCTTCTGAACTTCCCCTTTCTGTCACCCAGGTTTACATGCTCAGTCATCCACCAGTCTTCCCTTTGCTTAGCCCACATATTATCCATTGAGTTAGGCATCTTTTAATTCCTTCCTCAACATTTTCCCCCCAGAAGTTTTCTTTTCTTTAGTCGCATAGCAAACAACCAGTTCACCCTGTTCACCTGTCTCCTACACTCTTTTGATAGCTTCATTGTTCCATTAGGATTATGCCTTCTGACATGACTTTTCCATACTCTATATTTATCTGGCATATTGTTGGTGTGCTTTTGGTCTTACCACTTAGAATGAATTTTTGGGCATATCTTCCTCATTTAATATAGTGCCTGATAAAAGAACAAATGTTACTACATATTTCTTGAGTAATTGATTCTCACCTTGAGGCAATATCAGATTTTTTTTTCCCCATCCTGAGGTTCAAGAATTTCCTGAGGGAAAAAAATGTCAACAAATAAATGTTAAGCTTTGGTTCCAATCACTACCCCATCTTCCCAGCTAAATGAGCAGCAAGTAGTATAAGAAAGCCCTAATAGCTCATTGGGCACAGCCCAGCTATTGCCTTTCATCATCTTATTTGTTGTTACAATAGAGCCAGCCCCAACATAATTGTTAAAATTTTTTTTATCCATTTTAACCAATTTGATCCATTCCTAAAGATCCCTTTCTCTCTTTCCTCCTTTCTCCATCCCTTCTTTCTTCTCTCCTCATCATTCAAAGCAATCCAAAGGCAGCAATGGAGAAAATCCTTTGTATGTCAATAGAAGAAAAAGAGAATGGAATCTAGAAGGCAACTGTCTGTCTGCATAAAGAAGAATCTGTCAAGTTCATTTGTTTGCTCTGGTGGATAACTTCTATCAGACGGCCCAAAACACAAAATTTCTGAGAATAATTTCAATTTTCTTTGATTTCAAAACATCCTATGGACCTATCACGCTTACAGTCCATGGGCTGGATTCCTGCTACTTCTTTCCCCAAAGAGTTCTCTCCTATTTGTATGCTCAAATGCACAAGACCTAAGGGCAAAGTACAAACTATGATATGGGCCAGAAGGGCCAGAAAAAGAGGCCTGAAAGTCTTAACACTTCTACCCTGGACAAACCTTTCTTAACCCTTTCAGTGTTTTAAGGCACACTACCTCTCTAAGAAGAAATGACAGATTGGCTACCCAACTACAGGAGATAATTTTTTCACACATTCATACAACAACCTTGTCCACCCCATCTAATCAAAAAATAAAAATCATAAAAAAATAAGAGGAAAACATATTCGTTTTGAGATTGCAATTTTTTTTTTAACAATTTAAAATATGGTTTGGAGAAAGATGGAAGTTTTCAAAAGGTGAATTGTCAGAAAAAGGTTAAGAAATATGATGCTGCACTGCCCCATCTCCTCTCCACCTAAGGGGATCCACAAGTCTCTGATGGTTCAGCTTGATCCCCCATTGGATGGAATTGTTTTGAATGTTCTAACAATGAGTATTAGGAGGCAGTCTTGAGATCATATCAGAAAAAAAGAGAGAGAGAGAGAGAGAGAGAGAGAGAGAGAGAGAGAGAGAGAGAGAGAGAGAGAGAAAGAGAGAGAGAGAGAGAGAGAGAGAGAGAGAGAGAGAGAGAGAGAGAGAGAGAGAGAGGAAGCACCTCCCTTCTCTCCTTTGCACTGCACTCAAACCTTTCCCACATACCATCTCATTTGATCCTTATGGCAACCCTGTGAGGAAATAAAGGCAAACAGGTTTGCCTCAGGAACACTCAGCTCTGTGTGAGGTTGAATTTGAAAGTTTTGTCATCCTAACTCCCAGGCCCTGGTCTTTGTTCTACTCAAGAACAGAGAAGCTTCTTCAGGATAACAACAAAAAGCTATTTTCTTTATAAGTGAGTCTCAAATGGTTTGAGTTACCTCAGCAGAGTTTACAAGAGAGTGTACTCTCTCATGATCTCAGTTGTATCCCCCCATTGAGTACAGAGGAACAACCATCTTGTCCATGTCCTATTGCTGGTACAAGGTATATCTCTCACATTGATATCTAGAAACAATGACTTCCCACAAAATGACACACCTCCCCCCCACCAAATACAAACTCGCTCATTCCTCCTTCTCCATATTTGGCTTTACCTATCCCCAGAATAGTGTGTTATTGTAAAGCCTCCTACCTGTAAGGACTTGTGGAAGATGAGACAAAGGCAATCTCTCAGTTGCTTTCTATCTTTTCTCTCAATATCTATCTTCTCTATATCTATCTCTGTCTTCTCTAACTTCTCTACCTCTATACCCTTCCCCCCCAACCCCCTCCCTGAGCCCTCCCCCTTTGCCTCCCCTCCTCCCTGTCCCTCCCCTTTCCTCCTCCCCCCTTCCCCCTCCCCCCTGCCCCCTGCCCCCCTCCTACCACTTCTCTCCTCTCCTTCTCTCCTACCACCTGTCTCCTCTCCTTCTCCTATTACTTCTCTCCTTCTCTCCTCCTCCTTCCACCTCTCTCCCTTTCGCTCTGTCTTTGGCTCTGGCGCTCTCTGGCTCTCTCCCTCACTCTCTCTATCTCTCTCTCCTGCTCTCTCTCCCTCTCTCTCTACCGCACAGAGCACAGCGGTTGAGATTCCTGGGCTTTTAACCTAGTAACTGTTTGTGAGGTAGCGATGACATCACATGCAACCCTTCTTCTGTTCTATCACTTGAGTTCTTCCAGTCACCTCTGTGATTGCAAGGCTGGAGTATATGTACAGAAACAGGAAGCTTGTTGGTTACATAGTTCCTGAACCTAAGCCACTCTGCCTTAATTGGCTTTCAAACTGTATGGCCCACTGATTCTCATTACATACTTTTGTCATTTTCCACCCAGAGGGTATCTTTACAAAAGATGAAAAGTATTTCGCAACATTTAACTTTGTATATCTTTGTGTTTGTCTGACCGTTCATTAATAAGGGAAAAAAAAAATAGATTTGTATCTGACGTGCAGAGATAAGAAGGAAATGTTATTCTTCCATGTCAAACTTTTTTTGATTCAGCTTTCATTGCTTTTCTCTTTCTGGTTCAAGTCCAGGACAGATAATTTGCTTTCTTTACTGACAGGACAACATAACTGGTATTTTCCTTCTTCTCCTCCTCTCTATCTTCCCGATATTCTTTACCTCCATTCATATCCTTTTGTTAAACTTCATTTTGTTTATTTTTTTTTGAAGCTTTTTATTTGCAAAACGTAGGCAAGGATACATATTTATCCTTAAAAAACCTTGCATTTCAATTACTCCCACCTTCCCAACCACTAACCAGATTACATGCCATCCACAATATGTTTAACATGGATAAAATACATTTTCCTTCCAAAATAGGCATGCAAATTTACACAATAATGTTGCTGTGCAGTCAAAATGTGATCATTAAGTAAAAAAAAAAAAATTGGGAAAGAATATAAAATTTAAGCAATTAATACCAAAATGTGTGAAAATGAAATACTGTCAGGTACCCTCAGTTCCCACAGGCCTCTCTCTGGGTGAAATGACTCTCATCATCCCAAGATCATTGCCCTAGGCGTGAATGACCTCATTGTTGAAGAGAGCCACTTCCATCAGAATTGATCATCCTATAATCTTGAGTTGCCACTTACAATGATGTCCTGGTTCTCCTCACTTTACTTAGCATCAGTTCATGTTAGTCTCATGTAAGCTGTAAAAACATCTTTTAAAGATCTCTCATTAAAGCCTAGTAGACGCTATGGAAATTGTCATCTCTGCTCTGGCTGTGTTAAGGGAAGTTGGAATAGATTGAGAATGTTAGGGAAAAACAGAAAAGCAGTTGATTACCTTTAAATCCTGGCAGGCAATAGCCTACTCCTCAAGCCTTTTCTGATTCACAGAGGAAAGAGTAAAAGATTTGTGTGGACTGCCAAAAACAACCAAAAAGTAACATTGTTGTTGTTGTTGTTTTAATTGTAGAAGTGAGATTTGGCTTGTAACTTAAATTTTTTATCTGAAAAAAAAATCCCTAAAACTTATCTGGATCTGGTTTGTACTTTGAAAGCCTGGAGACCTGAGAATATGCAGCTCTCAATTGAGACAGGTGAAAGAGGACAAAGAAAGAGGGTATCAGTCAAAGAATGTAACCAGAAAGTGAAGAGGAGTCATTTTCTGGAATTTCTCTTCAATTGTAAGTATGTTAAGCTTCTTGAAAGTATCTTGTGAGGAACCTTGTTATCCCTGAGAAATAACTAGTTGGATTTACAAGGATCCCAATGAAGGATGAGGTTATTGATAATCTACAACTTGGTTAAGTAGAAATAATTTCTAGTGAGTGGCTTTTACACCTGGAATGTTGTGCTTAAGGCCACCTCCTTAGATATCAAGATGAGTTGTAAATTTTAGATGATGGGTCTCTATTACAATGGCATGAGATAATCACTATTCATTCACTGGTATGTGCTAGAATTGTGAATTTGTTTACTTTAATCACAAAAACTTAGAGATTCGTGTGCAGACATTGAAACATTACAGAAAATGTCCATCTGTATGTGATATAATTTAACGTTAAAAATTAGGAAGATAAAACAAAGTTTTGGTAACTTACCTTAAGAGGTCACATATTTGTATCCCCTAACTAGATGAAATATATTGCTTTCTAAAATGTTTATTGGGTAATTTGTAAAAGTTATGACCTATGCTTTAAAATTTCATCAGCTTGGCTGGACATTTGTATGAGCTTTATAAAATTTGGCCCAAAGTTATTTAGATATTAGCTAAACTATGGAAGGTTTCAAAATCAAGTGACAAGAAAGATTGATTTGTAAAAGCAATTGACAGTTTGAATGCAACATCCACTATGAATAGCACAAGGTAATGTGTTGATTAAAAAAAAAGAAAAAAGCAACGACTTTTCTTCATTGGTGTGTATGTTGAATTGGAAAAAGACTATAAGTTAAGATTCCTATGCATTGTTGTGACAGGCTGTGTTCTGTTTATTCAGCGGTTACTTATGGAAATTTTGAAGTTGCTCATGAAATAGCGATTATTTTCATTATACTGAAATCTAAAATTGTTAAATAGTATTGATGCAATAGGTTGATAGAAGGAAAGTGAAATCATGGTAGAATGGTGGAGAAAGAGAGAGAGGGAGGCAGGAGAGAGGAGGGCATAGAGAGTAGCAGAATGTTTTAGCTGGTACCAAAATGTATTTCCAAGACCCAGAGTTTGAGAGATATAATGGACACCTGCAGTGGTAGATATGAGGTGAAGTTGGAGCAGATAGAAAGGGGATTTAATAATGTGGAAAGAAAGGGTCATTCTTTAGTGGAATTTGCCATTTGCCAGGAGAAAGGAAACAGCAGTTTGGGTCATGCTAAATCCTAAAAGGGGCTAAGCATCCTAACAGTGTTAGCTCTAAGGAGAAGTGGGTTTGGAAAGCTTGGTGGCATTAGGAGTGATACCACATGGCATAGGGAAAGGACAAGGATACCATGAGTCAGAGTGTCGTGAGGGGGGGGCTGACCCAGAGGAGGCCAGTGGTCTTGGGGTTGCCCATGGGTAGAATTTGTGAGAAGGATTTGAGCCCCAAAACATGAATGGGATTTCTGGTTAAGCAGGCCAGGGAAGTAGACTTCTGCCCCTGTTTTGTAAACTTGCCGGGTTTGGAAAAAAGCTTGGTTCTGGATGGAGAATTCCAGTCTCTTCATCTTTAAATTTCTGGAGCAGTTCAGAACAGGTATATTTCGAAGGGCAAGGGGGACGGTCTGCCAGGGAGCTAAAGGGCTACCAAAAGGTGCAGCCCCTTTGATACAGCAGTGTTTCTATGGAGCCTATACCCCAAAGAGATCTTAAAGGAGGGAAAGGGGTCCTCATGTGCACAAATGTTTGTGACAGCCCTTTTGATAGTGGCTAGAAACTGGAAACTGAGTGGATAGCTATCAGTTGGAGAATGACTGAATAAACTGTGGTATATGAATGTTATGGAATATTATTGTATGTTTTGCCCAGATAAATTCTGCAGCAAGATTTGAGTCCAGGTCCTCTTGACTCTATGTCATAGTGTCTCCATGTTGCCTCTTATTAGAGACATTGCATTTTTCTATATATCCATATTTTTCTAATATTCTTTTTTTTTTTTAATTTTTTTATTCATTTTTCCAAATTATCCCCTCCCTCCCTCCACTCCCTCCCCCCGATGACAGGCAATCCCATACATTTTACATGTGTTACAATATAACCTATATACAATATATGTGTGTAAATACCATTTTCTTGTTGCACATTAATTATTAGCTTCCAAAGGTATAAGTAATCTGGGTAGATAGACAGTAGTGCTAACAATTTTACATTCACTTCCCAGTGTTCCTTCTCTGGGTGTAGTTATTTCTGTCCATCATTGATCAACTGGAAGTGAGTTGGATCTTCTTTATGTTGAAGATTTCCACTTCCATCAGAATACATCCTCATACAGTATTGTTGTTGAAGTGTATAGTGATCTTCTGGTTCTGCTCATTTCACTCAGCAACAGTTGATTTAAGTCTCTCCAAGCCTCTCTGTATGCCTCCTGCTGGTCATTTCTTACAGAGCGATAATATTCCATAACCTTCATATACCACAATTTACCCAACCATTCTCCAACTGATGGACATCCATTCATCTTCCAGTTTCTAGCTACAACAAAAAGAGCTGCCACAAACATTTTGGCACATACAGGTCCCTTTCCGCTCTTTAGTATTTCTTTGGGATATAATCCCAATAACAGCAATGCTGGGTCAAAGGGTATGCACAGTTTGATAACTTTTTGGGCATAGTTCCAAATTGCTCTACAGAATGGCTGGATTCTTTCACAACTCCACCAACAATGTATCAGTGTCCCAGTTTTCCCACATCCCCTCCAACATTCATCATTATTTGTTGCTGTCATCTTAGCCAATCTGACAGGTATGTAGTGGTATCTCAGAGTTGTCTTAATTTGCATTTCTCTGATCAGTAGTGATTTGGAACAATCTTTCATATGAGTGGAGATAGTTTCAATTTCATCATCTGAGAATTGTCTGTTCATATCCCTTGACCATTTATCAATAGGAGAATGGTTTGGTTTCCTATAAATCAGGGTCAGTTCTCTATATATTTTGGTAATGAGACCTTTGTCAGAACCTTTACTTTTAAAAATATTTTCCCAATTTGTTACTTCTCTTCTAATCTTGTTTGCATTAGTATTGTTTGTACAGAAACTTTTTAGTTTGATGTAATCAAAATCTTCTATTTTGTGATCAATAATGATCTCTAGTTCTCCTCTGGTCATAAATTCCTTCCTCCTCCACAGGTCTGAGAGGTAGACTACACTCTGTTCCTCTAATCTATTTATAATATCATTCTTTATGCCTAAATCATGGACCCATTTTGATCTGATCTTGGTATATGGTGTTAAGTGTGGATCCATATCTAATTTCTGCCATACTAATTTCCAGTTTTCCCAACAGTTTTTTTCCGAATAATTAATTTTTGTCCCTAATGTTGGTATCTTTGGGTTTGTCAAAGATTAGATTGCAATAGATGTACCCTTTTTTGTCCTTTGTACCTAATCTGTTCCACTGATCTACCGTTCTATTTCTTAGCCAGTACCAAATGGTTTTGGTGACTGCTGCTATATAATATAGCTTTAGATCAGGTACACTTAGACCACCTTCCTCTGAGTTGTTTTTCATTAGTTCCCTTGCAATTCTTGACCTTTTATTCTTCCATATGAATTTTGTTGTTATTTTTTCTAGGTCATTAAAATAGTTTCTTGGGAGTCTGATTGGTATAACACTAAATAAATAGATTAGTTTGGGGAGTATTGATATCTTTATCAAATTCGCTCGGCCTATCCAAGAGCACTGAATGTCTTTCCAATTATTTAAATCTGACTTTATTTTTGTGGCAAGTGTTTTGTAATTTTTCTCATATAATTCCTGACTTTTCTTTGGTAGATGGATTCCCAAATACTTTATACTCTCAACATTTGTTTGCAATGGAATTTTTCTTTGTATCTCTTGCTGTTGCATTTTGTTGGTGATATATAAGAATGCTGAGGATTTAGGTGGATTTATTTTGTATCCTGCCACTTTGCTAAAATTCTGAATTATTTCTAATAGCTTTTTAGCAGAGTCTTTGGGGTTCTCTAAGTATACCATCATGTCATCTGCAAAGAGTGATAGTTTGATTTCCTCATTTCCTACTCTTATTCCTTGAATCTCTTTCTCGGCTCTTATTGCCGAGGCTAGCGTTTCTAGTACTATATTGAATAGTAATGGTGATAGTGGGCAACCTTGTTTCACTCCTGATCTTACTGGGAAAGGTTGCAGTTTATTTCTATTGCAAATTATGCTTACTGAGGGTCTTAAATATATGCTCCTGATTATTCTAAGGAATAATCCGTTTGTTCCTATACTCTCAAGAGTTTTTAATAGGAATGGATGTTGGATTTTGTCAAATGCTTTTTCTGCATCTATTGAGATGATCATATGGTTTTTATTAATTTGATTATTAATATGGTCAATTATACTAATAGTTTTCCTAATATTAAACTAGCCCTGCATTCCTGGCATAAATCCTAATTGATCATAGTGTATTATCCTTGGCGATGATTTTCTGAAGTCCTTTTGCTAATATCTTATTTAAGATTTTAGCAACAATATTCATTAAGGAAATTGGTCTATAGTTTTCTTTCTCAGTTTTCAATCTACCTGGTTTAGGTATTAGTGACATGTCTGTGTCATAAAAGGAGTTTGGTAGGATTCCTTCATCCCCTATTTTTTAAAATAGTTTATATAATATTGGGGCTAATTGTTCTTTAAATGTTTGGTAGAATTCACATGTAAATCCATCTGGTCCTGGGGATTTTTTCCTAGGGAGTTGATTAAACGCTTGTTCTATTTCTTTTTCTGAAATGGGACTATTTAAGCAATTTATCTCCTCTTCTGTTAATCTAGGAAGCCTCTATTTTTGGAAGAAGTCATCCATTTCACTTAAGTTATCAAATTTATTGGCATAAAGTTGGGCAAAGTAACTCCTTATTATTTCTCTAATTTCCTCTTCATTGGTTTAAAGATCCTCCTTTTCATTGGTAAGACTAACAATTTGATTTTTCCTCTTTCTTTTTCTGATCAGATTTACCAAAGGTTGATCTATTTTATTGGCTTTTTCATAAAACCAACTCTTGCTTTTATTTATTAATTCAAGAGTTTTTTTTTTTTTTTTTTTTTTTTTAACTTTCAATATTATTGATTTCTCCTTTAATTTTTGTATTTCAAGTTTGATTTTTGGTTGGGGGTTTTTAATTTGGTCTTTTTCTAGCTTTTTACAATGCAGGCCCAATTCATTAATCTTCTCTTCCTCTATTTTGTTCAAATAAGCATCTAAAAATATAAAATTTTGCCTTATTACCGTTTTAGCTGCATCCCACAGACTTTGGTATGATGTCTCATCATTGTCATCATCTTGGGTGAAATTATTGTTTCTATAATTTGCTGTTTCACCCAGTCATTCTTTTTTTTTTTTTTTTTTTTTTTATTATATATATATATATATATATATATATATATATTTTATAATATTATCCCTTGTATTCATTTTTCCAATTTACCCCCCCTCCCTCTATTCCTTCCCCCCGACGACAGGCAATACCATACATTTTACATGTGTTACAATATAATCTAGGTACAATACATGTGTGCGAATATCACTTTCTTGTTGCACAATAAACATTAGAATCCGAAGGTACATGCAACCTGGGCAGACAGATATTAGTGCTAACAATTTTCATTCCCCTCCCAGTGTTTCTTCTCTGGGTGCAGCTACCTCTGTCCATCATTGATCAACTGGAAGTGAGTTGGATCTTCTTTATGTTGAAGATTTCCACTTCCATCAGAATACATCCTCATACAGCATTGTTGTTGAAGTGTACAGTGATCTTCTGGTTCTGCTCATTTCACTCAGCATCAGTTGATTTAAGTCTCTCCAGGCCTCTCTATATTCCTCCTGCTGGTCATTTCTTACCGAGCAATAATATTCCATAACCTTCATATACCACAATTTACCCAACCATTCTCCAACTGATGGACATCCATTCATCCTCCAGTTTCTAGCTACAACAAAAAGAGCTGCCACAAACATTTTGGCACATATATGTCTCTTTCCGCTCTTTAGTATTTCTTTGGGATATAATCCCAGTAGTAGCGCTGCTGGGTCAAAGGGTATGCACAGTTTGATAACTTTTTGGGCATAATTCCAGATTGCTCTCCAGAATGGCTGGATTCTTTCACAACTCCACCAGCAATGTATTAGTGTCCCAGTTTCCCCACATCCCCTCCAACATTTGTCATTATTTGTTCCTGTCATCTTAGCCAATCTGACAGGTGTGTAGTGGTATCTCAGAGTGGTCTTAATTTGCATTTCTCTGATCAGTAGTGATTTGGAACACTCTTTCATGTGAGTGGATATAGTTTCAATTTCTTCCTCTGAGAATTGTCTGTTCATATCCTTGGACCATTTATCAATTGGAGAATGGTTCGGTTTCTTATAAATTTGGGTCAGTTCTCTATATATTTTGGAAATGAGACCTTTGTCAGAACCTTTGTTTTTAAAAATATTTTCCCAATTTGTTACTTCCCTTCTAATCTTGTTTGCATTAGTATTATTTGTACAGAAACTTTTTAGTTTGATGTAATCAAAATCTTCTATTTTGTGATCAATAATGATCTCTAGTTCTCCTCTGGTCATAAATTCCTTCCTCCTCCAACAAGTCTGAGAGGTAGATTATCCTCTGTTCCTCTAATCTATTTATTATCTCCCTCTTTATGCCTAAATCATGGACCCATTTTGATCTTATCTTGGTATATGGTGTTAAGTGTGGATCCATATCTAATTTCTGCCATACTAATTTCCAGTTTTCCCAACAGTTTTTTCCGAATAATGAATTTTTATCCCTAATGTTGGAATCTTTGGGTTTGTCAAAGATTAGATTGCTATAGATGTACCCTTTTTTGTCCTTTGTATCTAATCTGTTCCACTGATCTACCGGTCTATTTCTTAGCCAATACCAAATGGTTTTGGTGACTGCTGCTATATAATATAGCTTTAGATCAGGTACACTTAGACCACCTTCCTCTGAGTTTTTTTTCATTAGTTCCCTTGCAATTCTCGACCTTTTATTCTTCCATATGAATTTTGTTGTTATTTTTTCTAGGTCATTGAAATAGTTTCTTGGGAGTCTGATTGGTATAGCACTAAATAAATAGATTAGTTTGGGGAGTATTGTCATCTTTATTATATTTGCTCGGCCTATCCAAGAGCACTGAATGTCTTTCCAATTATTTAAATCTGATTTTATTTTTGTGGCAAGTGTTTTGTAATTTTTCTCATATAATTCCTGACTTTTCTTTGGTAGATGGATTCCCAAATATTTTATACTCTCAACATTTGTTTGGAATGGAATTTCTCTTTGTATCTCTTGCTGTTGCATTTTGTTAGTGATATATAAAAATGCCGAGGATTTATGTGGATTTATTTTGTATCCTGCCACTTTGCTGAAATTTTGAATTATTTCTAGTAGTTTTTTAGCAGAGTCTTTGGGGTTCTCTAAGTATACCATCATGTCATCTGCAAAAAGTGATAGTTTGATTTCCTCATTTCCTACTCTAATTCCTTGAATCTCTTTCTCGGCTCTTATTGCCGAGGCTAGCGTTTCTAGTACTATATTGAATAGTAATGGTGATAGTGGGCAACCTTGTTTCACTCCTGATCTTACTGGGAAAGGTTGCAGTTTATTTCTATTGGATATTATGCTTACTGACGGTCTTAAATATATACTCCTGATTATTCTAAGGAATAATCCATTTATTCCTATACTCTCAAGAGTTTTTAGTAGGAATGGATGTTGGATTTTGTCAAATGCTTTTTCTGCATCTATTGAGATGATCATATGGTTCTTATTAATTTGATTATTAATATGGTCAATTATATTAATAGTTTTCCTAATATTAAACCAGCCCTGCATTCCTGGAATAAATCCTACTTGATCATAGTGTATTATCTTGGAGATGATTTTCTGAAGTCTTTTTGCTAATATCTTATTTAAGATTTTAGCATCAATATTCATTAAGGAGATTGGTCTATAATTTTCTTTCTCAGTTTTCGATCTACCAGGTTTAGGTATCAGTACCATGTCTGTGTCATAAAAGGAGTTTGGTAGGACTCCTTCATCCCCTATTTTTTCAAATAATTTATATAACATTGGGGCTAATTGTTCTTTAAATGTTTGGTAGAATTCACATGTGAATCCATCTGGCCCTGGGGATTTTTTCCTGGGGAGTTGATTAATAGCTTGTTCTATTTCTTTTTCTGAAATGGGACTATTTAAGCAATTTATCTCCTCCTCTGTTAATCTAGGGAGCCTATATTTTTGGAGAAAGTCATCCATTTCCCTTAAGTTATCAAATTTATTGGCATAAAGTTGGGCAAAGTAACTCCTTATTATTTCTCTAATTTCCTCTTCATTGGTGGAAAGATCCCCCTTTTCATTTGTAAGACTATCAATTTGATTTTCCTCTTTCTTTTTTTTGATCAAATTTACCAAAGGTTTATCTATTTTATTGGCTTTTTCATAAAACCAACTCTTGGTTTTATTTATTAATTCAATAGTTTTTTTACTTTCAATTTTATTGATTTCTCCTTTTAATTTTTGTATTTCGAGTTTAATTTTTGGTTGGGGGTTTATAATTTGGTCTTTTTCTAGCCTTTTAAGTTGTAAGCCCAATTCGTTAATCTTCTCTTTCTCAATTTTCTTCAAATAAGCCTCTAAAGATATAAAATTTCCCCTTATTACTGCTTTAGCTGCATCCCAAAGATTTTGATATGATGTCTCATCATTATCATTATCTTGGGCGAAATTGTTAATTGTTTCTATAATTTGCTCTTTCACCCAGTCATTCTTTAAGATGAGATTATTCAGTTTCCAATTACTTTTTGGTCTATTTACCCCTAACTTTTTACTGAATGTAGCTTTTATTGCATTGTGATCTGAGAAGAAGGCATTTATTATTTCTGCCTTCCTACATTTAATTTTGAGATCTTTATGTCCTAATATATGGTCAATTTTTGTATAGGATCCATGAACTGCTGAGAAGAAAGTATATTCCTTCCTATTGCCATTCAGTTTTCTCCAAAGGTCTATCATACCTAGTTTTTCTAATGTTCTATTTACTTTTTTAATTTCTTTCTTGTTTGTTTTGTGGTTTGATTTGTCTAAATCTGAGAGTGCTAGGTTGAGATCTCCCACTATTATAGTTTTACTGTCTATTTCTTCTTGCAGTTCTCTTAACTTTTCCTTTAGAAAGTTAGATGCTATACCACTTGGTGCATATATGTTTAGTATTGATATGGCTTCATTATTTATGCTACCTTTCAGCAGGATATAGTTTCCTTCCTTATCTTTTTTAACGAGATCTACTTCTGCTTTTGCTTGATCTGAGATAAGGATAGCTACCCCTGCTTTTTTGGCTTTACCTGAAGCATAATAAGCTCTGTTCCAACCTTTTACCTTTACTCTGTATGTATCTCCCTGCTTTAAGTGTGTTTCCTGTAGACAACATATTGTAGGGTTCTGCTTTTTGATCCAATCTGCTATCCGTCTCCGTTTGATGGGATCGTTCATCCCATTTACATTTACAGTTAAAATTACTAATTCTGTATTTCCTGCCATCGTATTATCCCCAGATTATACTTTTTTCCCTTGACCCCCCTGATCCCCCTCCCCGATATTTAATTTACAAACCCCCCTTGTGACGCGCAACCCTCCCTCTTTTTTTTTTTTTTTTTTTTTAGGATCCCTCCCCCCTCCCTCCAAGTCCCTTCACTTATTCTCCTTTTCCTTTCCCCTTTTCCTCTCCCCCCTTTTAATGAGGTGAGAGAAAATTCTCTGAAAAACAAATATGTTAATTATTTACTCTTTGAGCCTCTTCTGATGAGAGTAAGATTCACACAATGATTCTCCCCCTCACTAAGTTCCCTCAGATATGGTGTATTTTCTATGTCTCTTCCTGGGATGTAGTTTCCCTCTTTTTATCACTCCTTCCCCTTTTTCTGAACCGACCTCCTTCCCTTTACCACACCCCCCTTTTTTTCTTTTATATCAGTAAAATCAAATTATCCTTGAGTATTTTTTATATACCCACAACAAAGTTACAGTTCTCAAGGGTTCTGTGTACCTTTTTCTGTTTCTCTTCAGTCTTGTGGATGTAGATCAAATTTTTTGTTTAAGTCTGGTTTTTTTCTTAGAAACATATAGAATTCCTCTGTTTCATTGAATGACCATCTTCTTCCATGGAAAAAGATGCTAAACTTAGCTGGGTAGTTCATTCTTGGTTGCAGTCCTTGATCTTTTGCCTTTCGGAATATCAGGTTCCAGGCCCTTCTATCTTTTAATGTGGAGGCAGCCAGATCTTGGGTGACCCTTATTGTGGCACCTTGGTATTTAAATTGTTTTTTTCTAGCTGCTTGCAGGATTTTCTCCTTTGTGTGGTAATTCTGCAGCTTAGCCACAATATTCCGTGGTGTTCTTTTTTTAGGGTCTATTTCAGAAGGAGTTCGATGAATTCTTTCCACATCTACTTTCCCTTCTGTTTCTATTATCTCTGGACAGTTCTCTTTGATAATTTCCTGTAAAATAGAATCTAGGCTCTTTTTTTGGTCATAGTTTTCTGGAAGTCCAATAATCCGCAGATTATCTCTCCTAGATCTATTTTCCAGGTCTATAGATTTTCCCAGTAAGTATTTGACGTTGTTCTCCAGCTTCTCATTTTTTTTGTTTTGTTTGACTGATTCTTGGGTTCTCTGTGAATCATTCATTTCTATTTGTTCCATCCTGACTTTTAAGGAGTTATTTTCTTCTTTCACAGTTTTTAGTTCTTTTTGTAAATGCCCAATTTCATTTTTAAATGAATTATTTTGCTCTATTGAATTTTTTTCCATTTCCCTAATTTTTTTTTTTTGAGAATTATTTTCTTTTTCCAATTCAGAAATTCTATTTTCTTGAGACTTTTTTATCTTTTCCAATTCAGAAATCCTACTTTCCTGTGTTTTTTTAACCTTTTCTAATTCACTAATTTTGTTTCCCTGCATCTCCTGTGAATTCTTTATTTTTTCCAACTCCAATTTCAGGACGTTGTTATTCTCTATCATAACTTCCCTTTCCTTGCCCCATTTTTCTTCGATCTCCCTCAATTTCTTAAGAGCTTCTTCTAGGAGAGAGTTATGTGATGGGGGGCAGGAATCGTTCCCCTTTAGGTTGTTATCTTCTGAATCTTTGCTGTTAACTTCCTCGGGGTTGGATAACCGCTCTTTCTCTGTATAGAAGGAATCTATAGTTTTTCTAGCTTTTTTGCTCATACTTAAAAAATGTTTTGGGGTCTGTCCCTGGGGTAGGAAATTATTTACTTCTTTACCAGCTTCCTCCCAGACCGGATGGATGCAGCGGCCCCTGCGCCCGCGCTAAGATAGAGCTCTGGGAGAGAGTTCCCCACCCCCTCCCTGGAAGCGCCTCAGAGGTGATTAGCACTGCTGTGCTTCGAGGGCGTAGAATAGTGAAGACAGCAAGAAGCTCAGCCTATGTGTCCGGGTGGGGAGTGGACGTCTGCAGCAGGTGACGTGAGAAGCCCCTGCGCTCAAACTGGAAGTGTCTGCCAGAAACCGCGGTCCCTAGTTCAAAGGTTCCGCTTCTCTGGGACTTCCTGGAGCTGAGTTCCACTCCCTCCAGCTAAGCTAGGCAGTGTGTGTTGCCTTGGGCCGTATCCACCCACTTGTCAGTCTCTTAACTATTCTCAGGAGGGAGCTGAGGCCACACCCCCTGGTGCCTGAGTCACCCCCAGGGTCCGGGAAAATCTAATCTGAGTTTTAAAATATTTTGGCTTTCTCTTCTGAACTGCTAAATAATTAGCAGAGAAGAGCTAACAGCCTGTGCCAGATTCCTTTACCTCAGTGGCTTCTCTGATCCCAGAGCCCCTCCCAGCGCAATGGGCGCAGTGTGCCCCTACCCCACCGTCTGTGCTGGTCTTTCTTATTCCTCCCCTGAGAACTGACCTTTCCTGTTGAAACTCCAGATTCTCTTCAGCTGGTAAGTCGTGCTTCAAGTCCTTGTGGTATCTATCAGTCCTGAGCTAATTCTGAGACTTAATTTATCTAATTGGTTGTGAGGGAGTGAGGACGTTCACTGAGTCGTGTGTTTCCTCTCCGCCATCTTGGCTCCGCCCCCTCACCCAGTCATTCTTTAAGATTCAGATTCCAATTACTTTTTGGTCTATTTACCCCTAACTTCTTATGGAATATAGCTTTTATTGTATTGTGATCTGAGAAGAAGGCATTTATTATTTCTGCCTTCCTACATTTAATTTTGAGATCTTTATGTCCTAATACATGGTCAATTTTTGTATAGGTTCCATGAACTGCTGAGAAGAAAGTATATTCCTTTCTATCACCATTCAGTTTTCTCCAAAGGTCTATCATACCTAGTTTTTCTAATGTTCTATTTACTTTTTAAATTTCTTATTTGTTTTGTGGTTTGATTTTCTAAATCTGAGAGTGCGAGGTTGAGATCTCCCACTGTTATAGATTTACTGTCTATTTCTTCTTGCAACTCTCTTAACTTTTCCTTTAGAAAGTTAGATGCTATACCACTTGGTGCATATATGTTTGGTATTGATATGGCTTGATTGTTTATGCTACCTTTCAGCAGGATGTCGTTTCCTTCCATATCTCTTTTAATTAGATCAGTTTCTGCTTTTGCTTGATCTGAGATAAGGATGTGGGCCAAGATTTCTCAGCAAAAGTGGTTTTGGAACTCTTCCACTGATGGGAGGCTATTGGATCTTTCTAAATGGTAGATGGCAGGTTACAGTTAGTACTGAGGAGAGGAACCAGCCTGAAGGCCTTGATAACAAGGATGTCCTCTTGGAAGAAATGCATCAGGACTGGTGAGGTGGTGTGCAAGAGAAGGGACTGAATGGGACCAGGAGGTGGTTTCCCAGAGGCTCTAGCAGCTCAGGCCTTGGTTTCAGGACATCACATGGTTCCTCTTCTCAGAGGATTGTAGGACAGGAAAGGTCAGACCTGGCTCTAAATTTCAGGAAGCCACATGATCCCTATTTTTAAAGGTCAGTAGGGGAAAAGAGGTCAGACCCTCAGCCAAAATTTCAGGCAGTCATGTGACCTACAGGACCTAGACAGCATTGCTGTTTCATTGGCCAATGGTTACTTCCTTTTCAGTCCATCCAATGAAGCTGAGACTTTTGCTATTTAATCCATTCCCTAGTTTTGGCCTGGGACCTCACATCATGCTGGGCTGCTCCCTTGGTGTGCTGGGACCTCTCCTTACGAGGAGGGAACCCATGCTTTCTGTGGGCATGTGGACATGTCTCAGAGTAGCCCATTTGAGTCAGGGGGTTGCACACAGATTCCTGCTTTTTTCCCTCTGTCCTTGTTTTTTGCCTGGGGGTCAGATTTTTTTCTTCCATAAGTGAGGAATGTGGTTAGGTGTGTAAAAAATTGTAATTCTTTCACTTTGGTCACTTGCTGTCTGAGCAACATGGGATTAAGGGATTAAGGGAGCAAAGGAGAAACATTGGGAACAGAAATTTTGACAATGAATGTTGAAAACTCTATTTGGAAAAATAATAATTTTAAGATTAAAGTCATAAATTTTAAAGTAAATACTATACTCTATGAAATCTTTCCAAAGTAAGATCTCAGCCTTCTGCCATCTTCTCTCGTTTTCCTCCCTCTCCTTTTGTCTCAATTTTCCCCTCTTTATGTCTTCCCTCCCTTCCTCAGTTGGCCTCCCTCCCTGGTGCCTTGTCTCTTTTTCTCCTTCCTATCTGCCCTGTCTCCACCCCCCTCTCACAATCAGCCCTCTGTTGAAATCTTTCCAGTATTTTACTGGGGTTGCTGATGTGTCTTGTTCAATTCCAATTGTAACCCCTGCCTATTTGAATTTTTTGTCCTTCCAAAATTTTGCCTTTGATCTGAGGGATTTTGAAATTTGGCACGTTTCTCCCTATGTGTTTTCCACAATAGATTTTGTTGAGATGGTAGTGTGTAATGGTCCAAGGAGGAGTCAGGCACAGTGAAACTGGAGGTAAAGAAGCAATAATGCCTGAGTCCCCTGGAAGTGGGTCTGCTGTCAACTCCCAGGGACCACCTCATGGGTGGGAACTCTGGTGGAATTGAGATGCACATCATCAACAGGAGGCGTCTCTTTTTCTGATTGGCTGTTCCAGGGACCTCATAGACCTCCTTAAGCTGTGGGAGGAGGAAGCAGGTCCTCTTTGGCCTGGTGTTCTGGGAGTCACCAGGAGGTCAGCTTGGCAGGAGGAGAACATGTGAATAAAAGACCTTGAGCTTGCACATGGCTGTTCTTAAACCCTCTACTGTGTATCTAAACCATCCTTCTTATGGAATGATGGCCAGAGATCTTTGAAGACCTCAGACAGAGGTAAGCATGGTAAAACTGGTTTAACACTGCAAAAGAAAGTGAATGGAGGGAGATTCCTCTGAGGACCTGGGTATTAGGAGACACTGGCAATAGTGAATGCAGAGTGGAACCAGGACATTCACAAATGTCCTGAATGCTTAGAGTTATCATAAGTGGTGCCCAAACTTGGGGTGTGCTGTAGACTGCCAGGCCCCCAGTAATTAATCTTGAAGACAAGGTAGTGCCTCACCCAGGAGGGAATGCAGAGAGGCATTATGGATCTAAGGATACCTAGGATCAAGCTCCAGCCCACAGCTATGCATGTGGCTCATGTAAATAGGTTAAAGAGCCAGATGGATGGTCTTTCAACAAAGGTCACTTCTGAAGAACAGCAGGAGCTTGCTTTCAAGCTCCAAGGCCTTTACTCCTATGCCCATTAAATACACCTCAGCAAGAAAAAAATCCAGAGCTAATCAGGATGCTTGAGGGTAGAGAGTAAAAAATACAAGAAGTCTAGGTTGAGTTAGAGCTCAACCAAAAAATCACATGACAAAGAATTAAAAAAGAGAAGACAATTACAGGCTGAATTAGAGGTTGAGTTAGAGAAAGGAGAAAAAGTTAGCTAAGAGCAGTTAGAACAGCAGAAAGACTTCTGCCTACTGGCTGAAACTGAGAAGGAAAAAAACTAGCAGAAAGCTGGTGAACCTGCCATATGGAAACTAACCAAAGGAATCCTCTTTAGCATTTTGTTAATTTATCTCATTTGCTGCTGCTTAAGAGGATCTACTGGCCAAAGTAGGCATTTTACTACAGAAACTACCCTGCTAATGGGGATGGGATTTGGTTCTTTTCATATGCAAATTCAGTTTCTGCTTCAGTTCTGCCCACCACTGAGCATGTGCCTTTGGGGATTTTCCATTTCCTGACCCTCCTACCTCCACTCCACCTTCAGTGGCCTGAGGAGGAGGAGTGGGAAGGGCAATGATATCAGCAGGGCCCACTAGCCCCTAAGTCTTCATTACAAAAGGTGGGAAGTGTCTTCATTGCCTCAGTCAAGGAGAGATGATGGTCAGAGTCTCTCTGAAAATGCTGCATTCCAACCTGCTCAGTTAGTCTCTAACAAGCCTGTGTGGGTAAGAGTTTGCAGTTAGAGAGTAGTTTTTATGCCTATAGGACTACAGAGATGTTTTCTGGGAAACTGGAACTCCTCTTGGCTCACCTTGCAGAGCTTTTGCTTCCACTCAGTGTGAGCTTGATGGCCTCATCCCTGAGGGTGCTTATAAGACACTTGTCTATTCATAGGAGGGTTTGGGAAACTGAGGAATGTGTAACTATTGTTCCATTCAGTAATATAGACACTGTGTGATCTGTGACCCAGGAGGAGAAGGAACATCAGATTTATGGACTCACACTGGTGCAAAACAATTGGGTGATTTATTTATTCAAACTTTTGACTTCCAGCAACAGAAATCAGGGATATTAGAACTGCAGCTGTAACACCTGAACGTCCTTTGCTCGTCATCTGTATGAACGACACACCACTGAAAAGGTGGCTAGACCCACATGTAGATCACACAGCTATTAGAAGTCCCAGCTGGTCTGGTAATTGGCAAAAGATTACAGCAAACGCCCATATGTCTGGCACAAAAGGATCTATAGGAGCTGAAATTAGTGCTACCTCTGAGATGGGAATTTAAAGATGAGAAGTTTTTATTTTACAACTGAAAGGTTCTGCCTCAATCAGTGGGAAAGAGATCTTACAAAGTGAAAACATTCAGCTTCAGTAGGTATAGAATAGGAGCAACTTCATCAAGGACATTTACAAGCTTCTGCAAGTCCTTGGAATGCACCAGAATTTGTCATTGAGTGGAGAAAAAAAGTAAATGGATAGATGGAGACAATGGAAACTCTTCAGTTTGGCCATATGATGGCCTGGGGAGAGGCTTTGCTCTGTTTTCCACTTATACCCAATGCCTCCAAATTATTGGGTGGAAAACCAACACGCCACCTGACAAAGTCACTGAGTCATTGCTGCAGGACATGATTTTTCTTGTATACACCTGCCTCTGTGCCTTTCTTGACCAAAAGGTGTATATAATGGAAATTGCTGACTCAATACATGCCGCCTCCTTGACATCCATCCACCTAGAAATCCCGCCTCCTTGACATTCTTCCTCCTTGACATCCTGCCTCTATGACATCCTGCCTCTTTATCATCCCGCCTCCTTGACATCCATCCACCTAGACATCCCGCCTCCTTGACATTCTTCCTCCTTGACATCCTGCCTCCTTGACATCCTGCCTCTTTATCATCCCGCCTCCTTGACATCCATCCGCCTAGACATCCCGCCTCCTTGACATTCTTCCTCCTTGACATCCTGCCTCCTTGACATCCTGCCTCTTTATCATCCCGCCTCCTTGACATCCTTCCTCCATGACATCCTGCCTCTTTGACATCCTGCCAACATGACATCCTTCCTCCTTGAAATCCTGCCTCCAATATATCCTTCCTCCTTGACCTCCTGCCTCCTCCATGACATCCTTCCTCCATGACATCATGCTTCCTTGAGGTCCTTCCTCCATGACATCCTGCCTTCTTGACATCCTTCCTTCTTGACATTCTTCCTCCTTGACATTCTTCCTCCTTGACATCCTGCCTCCATGACAGCCTGCCTCTATGACATCCTGCCTCTTTATCATCCCGCCTCCTTGACATCCAGCCAACATCACATTCTATGTGTGTGTGTTTGTGGGGGGTTGGGGGTGGTGGAATTAGCACTTGTGGCTCTTAAGAGCGTCCACTCCAACACGTGCCTAGCCTAAAAATGTGAAAGAGGCCACAGCCTCTTCTGTGGGAGGGAGTACTGGGTGGGCTCACTTCTTCATTATCCTCTCCTTGGGGCCAGTTGGAGGAGGGTTCCAATATCTCGGGGCAGGTGTCACATTCTGTGGGAGGCTCCGGCTCTATTTTGACTGGCCGATTTGGCCAACGAATAGTCACTTTTATAATAAATGGTGGGCTTTCTTCTTCCTCTGATTCTTCTCCTAGGTCCTCTCCTAGGTCTTGACCTAGGTCGATAGAGGTATCAGAGGAACTACTAGATGGGGCATCGCTGTCAAAAAAGACATTTGGGCTTTCCTCCAAAGAAGCACTGCTGCTTAAGGGAGCAACAAGGTGAGGGGGATCTGGGAATAGAAATTTTTTAAATTTTTGGAAACAGCTCCTCTGCTCCTCCTGGACCAAGTCTGTGAATGAAGAAGGAAAAGATGAGCAAAGGGGAAGGAATCAGGAAGCACATTTGGGGTGGGAAAGATAGCAGCAGCATAGGGTTTATGACCTACCAAGAGTGATCCCTGGCCTTTGGAGGATAACTGGGCCCTTGTCAGTGTGCTCCAGCATATGCTCTCCCTCCTTACATACTTGGAGGAAGCCCAAGAGGCAACTCCATTGCTTCCCATTTTTCTGGGAACCGACTTATTTGTACAGTTGTTAGTATGGGGTCACCCCCTTAGACTGGGAGCTCCTCCAGACCAGAGCCTGGCTTGGGCCATTCTTTATATGCCTCAGTGCTTAATATGGAGCTTGGCCCAGAGTACATAATGTTTATTGACTGTGGCCTCCATTCTTTCTTCCCCCTTTCTCACTCTTCTTAACTCTACACTGTCATTTCTCACTTTCTTACTAATTAAACGCAAAGTTACTCTCATAATTTCCAAAGTATAAAAGTGAATGGAATGTTTGCTGTTTAATTTATTGAATATTTTGCCCAATGTAGTCAATATTTTTCTTTGACATTTGCTTTCAAGATTTTTGCTTTCTAGGTTTTTTCCCCTGATTCCCACTTACAATTATTGAAACACATTTATAATTATGCAAACTTTTATATAAAAGTTGTGAATAAATACATAATCTTCTACCTTAATGAAAAATAAAAGTCTCCAAAAAATTAAGTTAAAAGTAGAGAGAAGAGTGAAATAAAGAATGCTTCTATCTATATTCAGACATAATCATTCCTTTTCTGAGAATGGATGGGGTTTTTTTGTTTTTGTTTTTTGTGTAAGCCCTTCAGAGTAGTTGTGGATGATTGTATTCACGGGAATAACAAAATCATTTTCAGTTGTTTACCCCAGAACATTGCTGTCATTTCACGTATGGCATATTTCACTCTGTTCATGGAGGACTTTGCAGGTTTGGGTTTTTTTTTTTTTTTTTTTCACCTGAGAACATTCTTCTCATCATTTCCCAGGGAACAATGATATGTCATCAGAGGAACTTGCCTCAAAAATTGTTTTTTTTTTTTTTTTTTTTTTTTTTTTTTTCCATTTACCATTGCTAATTGTATTTGCCTTCATTTATTCTCTCTCTTTTTAGTCTGACTTTCCTCAAAGGTGTTTCATTATTGATCAAGGACTTCCCCAAAATAATCTGAGCTTTTGTCACCTCCCCTCTTCCCATATTCCATTCCCCTGCTATTTTCCTGCAGGCTAAAATAGAGTTCCATATCCCTAGTTTATATTTAGGGTATCTCCTATTTGAACCAAGACTGATAAGAGCAAAATTCACTCAACCAACTTCTGGTCGCTCTCTTCCCCTTCAGTGAAAAACACTTTCATGCCTCTTTTTCTTATGGCAGGTAATTTGCACCATTCCACTTCTTTCCCCCCCTTTTTTCCTGTACATTCCTGCATCAGTCTTTCCATCAATTTTTTAAAAAAGATATTATCCTTTCATATTCCACTCATATTCCTTCTTCTCTGGCTACTTATACTCCTTTTACCTATCAGAATAAGGATAATGTCCTAAGCAGTTAAAAGTGTCATCATCCTATGTTGCAATGTAAACAGATCAAGCTGAAACCCATCCCAGGTGTATTGACCCTGCTTCAGTCTCTCACTTGAGCTCTCTTCCCAAATTCCCACATATTATCTTTTGGACATTTTGTCCCATTTGTCCAACTGAACCAAAAGCTCAAAGTGACCAAAACAGAATCTGTTCCTTGTCCTGCACTCTCTGCCCTCTTCTGAACTTCCCCTTTCTGTCACCCAGGTTTACATGCTCAGTCATCCACCAGTCTTCCCTTTGCTTAGCCCACATATCATCCATTGAGTTAGGCATCTTTTAATTCCTTCCTCAACATTTTCCCCCCAGAAGTTTTCTTTTCTTTAGTCGCATAGCAAACAACCAGTTCACCCTGTTCACCTGTCTCCTACACTCTTTTGATAGCTTCATTGTTCCATTAGGATTATGCCTTCTGACATGACTTTTCCATACTCTATATTTATCTGGCATATTGTTGGTGTGCTTTTGGTCTTACCACTTAGAATGAATTTTTGGGCATAGCTTCCTCATTTAATATAGTGCCTGATAAAAGAACAAATGTTACTACATATTTCTTGAGTAATTGATTCTCACCTTGAGGCAATATCAGATTTTTTTTCCCCATCCTGAGGTTCAAGAATTTCCTGAGGGAAAAAAATGTCAACAAATAAATGTTAAGTTTGGTTCCAATCACTACCCCATCTTCTCAGCTAAATGAGCAGCAAGTAGTATAAGAAAGCCCTAATAGCTCATTGGGCACAGCCCAGCTATTGCCTTTCATCATCTTATTTGTTGTTACAATAGAGCCAGCCCCAACATAATTGTTAAAATTTTTTTTATCCATTTTAACCAATTTGATCCATTCCTAAAGATCCCTTTCTCTCTTTCCTCCTTTCTCCATCCCTTCTTTCTTCTCTCCTCATCATTCAAAGCAATCCAAAGGCAGCAATGGAGAAAATCCTTTGTATGTCAATAGAAGAAAAAGAGAATGGAATCTAGAAGGCAACTGTCTGTCTGCATAAAGAAGAATCTGTCAAGTTCATTTGTTTGCTCTGGTGGATAACTTCTATCAGACGGCCCAAAACACAAAATTTCTGAGAATAATTTCAATTTTCTTTGATTTCAAAACATCCTATGGACCTATCACGCTTACAGTCCATGGGCTGGATTCCTGCTACTTCTTTCCCCAAAGAGTTCTCTCCTATTTGTATGCTCAAATGCACAAGACCTAAGGGCAAAGTACAAACTATGATATGGGCCAGAAGGGCCAGAAAAAGAGGCCTGAAAGTCTTAACACTTCTACCCTGGACAAACCTTTCTTAACCCTTTCAGTGTTTTAAGGCACACTACCTCTCTAAGAAGAAATGACAGATTGGCTACCCAACTACAGGAGATAATTTTTTCACACATTCATACAACAACCTTGTCCACCCCATCTAATCAAAAAATAAAAATCATAAAAAAATAAGAGGAAAACATATTCGTTTTGAGATTGCAATTTTTTTTTTTAACAATTTAAAATATGGTTTGGAGAAAGATGGAAGTTTTCAAAAGGTGAATTGTCAGAAAAAGGTTAAGAAATATGATGCTGCACTGCCCCATCTCCTCTCCACCTAAGGGGATCCACAAGTCTCTGATGGTTCAGCTTGATCCCCCATTGGATGGAATTGTTTGAATGTTCTAACAATGAGTATTAGGAGGCAGTCTTGAGATCATATCAGAAAAAAAGAGAGAGAGAGAGAGAGAGAGAGAGAGAGAGAGAGAGAGAGAGAGAGAGAGAGAGAGAGAGAGAGAGAGAAGAGAGAGAGAGAGAGAGAGAGAGAGAGAGAGAGAGAGAGAGAGAGGAAGCACCTCCCTTCTCTCCTTTGCACTGCACTCAAACCTTTCCCAACATACCATCCATCTCATTTGATCCTTATGGCAACCCTGTGAGGAAATAAAGGCAAACAGGTTTGCCTCAGGAACACTCAGCTCTGTGTGAGGTTGAATTTGAAAGTTTTGTCATCCTAACTCCCAGGCCCTGGTCTTTGTTCTACTCAAGAACAGAGAAGCTTCTTCAGGATAACAACAAAAAGCTATTTTCTTTATAAGTGAGTCTCAAATGGTTTGAGTTACCTCAGCAGAGTTTACAAGAGAGTGTACTCTCTCATGATCTCAGTTGTATCCCCCCATTGAGTACAGAGGAACAACCATCTTGTCCATGTCCTATTGCTGGTACAAGGTATATCTCTCACATTGATATCTAGAAACAATGACTTCCCACAAAATGACACACCTCCCCCCCACCAAATACAAACTCGCTCATTCCTCCTTCTCCATATTTGGCTTTACCTATCCCCAGAATAGTGTGTTATTGTAAAGCCTCCTACCTGTAAGGACTTGTCGAAGATGAGACAAAGGCAATCTCTCAGTTGCTTTCTATCTTTTCTCTCAATATCTATCTTCTCTATATCTATCTCTGTCTTCTCTAACTTCTCTACCTCTATACCCTTCCCCCCCAACCCCCTCCCTGAGCCCTCCCCCTTTGCCTCCCCTCCTCCCTGTCCCTCCCCTTTCCTCCTCCCCCCTTCCCCCTCCCCCCTGCCCCCTGCCCCCCTCCTACCACTTCTCTCCTCTCCTTCTCTCCTACCACCTGTCTCCTCTCCTTCTCCTATTACTTCTCTCCTTCTCTCCTCCTCCTTCCACCTCTCTCCCTTTCGCTCTGTCTTTGGCTCTGGCGCTCTCTGGCTCTCTCCCTCACTCTCTCTATCTCTCTCTCCTGCTCTCTCTCCCTCTCTCTCTACCGCACAGAGCACAGCGGTTGAGATTCCTGGGCTTTTATCCTAGTAACTGTTTGTGAGGTAGGGATGACATCACATGCAACCCTTCTTCTGTTCTATCACTTGAGTTCTTCCAGTCACCTCTGTGATTGCAAGGCTGGAGTATATGTACAGAAACAGGAAGCTTGTTGGTTACATAGTTCCTGAACCTAAGCCACTCTGCCTTAATTGGCTTTCAAACTGTATGGCCCACTGATTCTCATTACATACTTTTGTCATTTTCCACCCAGAGGGTATCTTTACAAAAGATGAAAAGTATTTCGCAACATTTAACTTTGTATATCTTTGTGTTTGTCTGACCGTTCATTAATAAGGGAAAAAAAAAATAGATTTGTATCTGACGTGCAGAGATAAGAAGGAAATGTTATTCTTCCATGTCAAACTTTTTTTGATTCAGCTTTCATTGCTTTTCTCTTTCTGGTTCAAGTCCAGGACAGATAATTTGCTTTCTTTACTGACAGGACAACATAACTGGTATTTTCCTTCTTCTCCTCCTCTCTACCTTCCCGATATTCTTTACCTCCATTCATATCCTTTTGTTAAACTTCATTTTGTTTATTTTTTTTTTGAAGCTTTTTATTTGCAAAACGTAGGCAAGGATACATATTTATCCTTAAAAAACCTTGCATTTCAATTACTCCCACCTTCCCAACCACTAACCAGATTACATGCCATCCACAATATGTTTAACATGGATAAAATACATTTTCCTTCCAAAATAGGCATGCAAATTTACACAATAATGTTGCTGTGCAGTCAAAATGTGATCATTAAGTAAAAAAAAAAAAATTGGGAAAGAATATAAAATTTAAGCAATTAATACCAAAATGTGTGAAAATGAAATACTGTCAGGTACCCTCAGTTCCCACAGGCCTCTCTCTGGGTGAAATGACTCTCATCATCCCAAGATCATTGCCCTAGGCGTGAATGACCTCATTGTTGAAGAGAGCCACTTCCATCAGAATTGATCATCCTATAATCTTGAGTTGCCACTTACAATGATGTCGTGGTTCTCCTCACTTTACTTAGCATCAGTTCATGTTAGTCTCATGTAAGCTGTAAAAACATCTTTTAAAGATCTCTCATTAAAGCCTAGTAGACGCTATGGAAATTGTCATCTCTGCTCTGGCTGTGTTAAGGGAAGTTGGAATAGATTGAGAATGTTAGGGAAAAACAGAAAAGCAGTTGATTACCTTTAAATCCTGGCAGGCAATAGCCTACTCCTCAAGCCTTTTCTGATTCACAGAGGAAAGAGTAAAAGATTTGTGTGGACTGCCAAAAACAACCAAAAAGTAACATTGTTGTTGTTGTTGTTTTAATTGTAGAAGTGAGATTTGGCTTGTAACTTAAATTTTTTATCTGAAAAAAAAATCCCTAAAACTTATCTGGATCTGGTTTGTACTTTGAAAGCCTGGAGACCTGAGAATATGCAGCTCTCAATTGAGACAGGTGAAAGAGGACAAAGAAAGAGGGTATCAGTCAAAGAATGTAACCAGAAAGTGAAGAGGAGTCATTTTCTGGAATTTCTCTTCAATTGTAAGTATGTTAAGCTTCTTGAAAGTATCTTGTGAGGAACCTTGTTATCCCTGAGAAATAACTAGTTGGATTTACAAGGATCCCAATGAAGGATGAGGTTATTGATAATCTACAACTTGGTTAAGTAGAAATAATTTCTAGTGAGTGGCTTTTACACCTGGAATGTTGTGCTTAAGGCCACCTCCTTAGATATCAAGATGAGTTGTAAATTTTAGATGATGGGTCTCTATTACAATGGCATGAGATAATCACTATTCATTCACTGGTATGTGCTAGAATTGTGAATTTGTTTACTTTAATCACAAAAACTTAGAGATTCGTGTGCAGACATTGAAACATTACAGAAAATGTCCATCTGTATGTGATATAATTTAACGTTAAAAATTAGGAAGATAAAACAAAGTTTTGGTAACTTACCTTAAGAGGTCACATATTTGTATCCCCTAACTAGATGAAATATATTGCTTTCTAAAATGTTTATTGGGTAATTTGTAAAAGTTATGACCTATGCTTTAAAATTTCATCAGCTTGGCTGGACATTTGTATGAGCTTTATAAAATTTGGCCCAAAGTTATTTAGATATTAGCTAAACTATGGAAGGTTTCAAAATCAAGTGACAAGAAAGATTGATTTGTAAAAGCAATTGACAGTTTGAATGCAACATCCACTATGAATAGCACAAGGTAATGTGTTGATTAAAAAAAAAGAAAAAAGCAACGACTTTTCTTCATTGGTGTGTATGTTGAATTGGAAAAAGACTATAAGTTAAGATTCCTATGCATTGTTGTGACAGGCTGTGTTCTGTTTATTCAGCGGTTACTTATGGAAATTTTGAAGTTGCTCATGAAATAGCGATTATTTTCATTATACTGAAATCTAAAATTGTTAAATAGTATTGATGCAATAGGTTGATAGAAGGAAAGTGAAATCATGGTAGAATGGTGGAGAAAGAGAGAGAGGGAGGCAGGAGAGAGGAGGGCATAGAGAGTAGCAGAATGTTTTAGCTGGTACCAAAATGTATTTCCAAGACCCAGAGTTTGAGAGATATAATGGACACCTGCAGTGGTAGATATGAGGTGAAGTTGGAGCAGATAGAAAGGGGATTTAATAATGTGGAAAGAAAGGGTCATTCTTTAGTGGAATTTGCCATTTGCCAGGAGAAAGGAAACAGCAGTTTGGGTCATGCTAAATCCTAAAAGGGGCTAAGCATCCTAACAGTGTTAGCTCTAAGGAGAAGTGGGTTTGGAAAGCTTGGTGGCATTAGGAGTGATACCACATGGCATAGGGAAAGGACAAGGATACCATGAGTCAGAGTGTCGTGAGGGGGGGGCTGACCCAGAGGAGGCCAGTGGTCTTGGGGTTGCCCATGGGTAGAATTTGTGAGAAGGATTTGAGCCCCAAAACATGAATGGGAGTTCTGGTTAAGCAGGCCAGGGAAGTAGACTTCTGCCCCTGTTTTGTAAACTTGCCGGGTTTGGAAAAAAGCTTGGTTCTGGATGGAGAATTCCAGTCTCTTCATCTTTAAATTTCTGGAGCAGTTCAGAACAGGTATATTTCGAAGGGCAAGGGGGACGGTCTGCCAGGGAGCTAAAGGGCTACCAAAAGGTGCAGCCCCTTTGATACAGCAGTGTTTCTATGGAGCCTATACCCCAAAGAGATCTTAAAGGAGGGAAAGGGGTCCTCATGTGCACAAATGTTTGTGACAGCCCTTTTGATAGTGGCTAGAAACTGGAAACTGAGTGGATAGCTATCAGTTGGAGAATGACTGAATAAACTGTGGTATATGAATGTTATGGAATATTATTGTATGTTTTGCCCAGATAAATTCTGCAGCAAGATTTGAGTCCAGGTCCTCTTGACTCTATGTCATAGTGTCTCCATGTTGCCTCTTATTAGAGACATTGCATTTTTCTATATATCCATATTTTTCTAATATTCTTTTTTTTTTTAATTTTTTTATTCATTTTTCCAAATTATCCCCTCCCTCCCTCCACTCCCTCCCCCCGATGACAGGCAATCCCATACATTTTACAAGTGTTACAATATAACCTAGATACAATATATGTGTGTAAATACCATTTTCTTGTTGCACATTAATTATTAGCTTCCAAAGGTATAAGTAACCTGGGTAGATAGACAGTAGTGCTAACAATTTTACATTCACTTCCCAGTGTTCCTTCTCTGGGTGTAGTTATTTCTGTCCATCATTGATCAACTGGAAGTGAGTTGGATCTTCTTTATGTTGAAGATTTCCACTTCCATCAGAATACATCCTCATACAGTATTGTTGTTGAAGTGTATAGTGATCTTCTGGTTCTGCTCATTTCACTCAGCAACAGTTGATTTAAGTCTCTCCAAGCCTCTCTGTATGCCTCCTGCTGGTCATTTCTTACAGAGCGATAATATTCCATAACCTTCATATACCACAATTTACCCAACCATTCTCCAACTGATGGACATCCATTCATCTTCCAGTTTCTAGCTACAACAAAAAGAGCTGCCACAAACATTTTGGCACATACAGGTCCCTTTCCGCTCTTTAGTATTTCTTTGGGATATAATCCCAATAACAGCAATGCTGGGTCAAAGGGTATGCACAGTTTGATAACTTTTTGGGCATAGTTCCAAATTGCTCTACAGAATGGCTGGATTCTTTCACAACTCCACCAACAATGTATCAGTGTCCCAGTTTTCCCACATCCCCTCCAACATTCATCATTATTTGTTGCTGTCATCTTAGCCAATCTGACAGGTATGTAGTGGTATCTCAGAGTTGTCTTAATTTGCATTTCTCTGATCAGTAGTGATTTGGAACAATCTTTCATATGAGTGGAGATAGTTTCAATTTCATCATCTGAGAATTGTCTGTTCATATCCCTTGACCATTTATCAATAGGAGAATGGTTTGGTTTCCTATAAATCAGGGTCAGTTCTCTATATATTTTGGTAATGAGACCTTTGTCAGAACCTTTACTTTTAAAAATATTTTCCCAATTTGTTACTTCTCTTCTAATCTTGTTTGCATTAGTATTGTTTGTACAGAAACTTTTTAGTTTGATGTAATCAAAATCTTCTATTTTGTGATCAATAATGATCTCTAGTTCTCCTCTGGTCATAAATTCCTTCCTCCTCCACAGGTCTGAGAGGTAGACTACACTCTGTTCCTCTAATCTACTTATAATATCATTCTTTATGCCTAAATCATGGACCCATTTTGATCTGATCTTGGTATATGGTGTTAAGTGTGGATCCATATCTAATTTCTGCCATACTAATTTCCAGTTTTCCCAACAGTTTTTTCCGAATAATGAATTTTTGTCCCTAATGTTGGTATCTTTGGGTTTGTCAAAGATTAGATTGCAATAGATGTACCCTTTTTTGTCCTTTGTACCTAATCTGTTCCACTGATCTACCGTTCTATTTCTTAGCCAGTACCAAATGGTTTTGGTGACTGCTGCTATATAATATAGCTTTAGATCAGGTACACTTAGACCACCTTCCTCTGAGTTGTTTTTCATTAGTTCCCTTGCAATTCTTGACCTTTTATTCTTCCATATGAATTTTGTTGTTATTTTTTCTAGGTCATTAAAATAGTTTCTTGGGAGTCTGATTGGTATAACACTAAATAAATAGATTAGTTTGGGGAGTATTGATATCTTTATCAAATTCGCTCGGCCTATCCAAGAGCACTGAATGTCTTTCCAATTATTTAAATCTGACTTTATTTTTGTGGCAAGTGTTTTGTAATTTTTCTCATATAATTCCTGACTTTTCTTTGGTAGATGGATTCCCAAATACTTTATACTCTCAACATTTGTTTGCAATGGAATTTTTCTTTGTATCTCTTGCTGTTGCATTTTGTTGGTGATATATAAGAATGCTGAGGATTTAGGTGGATTTATTTTGTATCCTGCCACTTTGCTAAAATTCTGAATTATTTCTAATAGCTTTTTAGCAGAGTCTTTGGGGTTCTCTAAGTATACCATCATGTCATCTGCAAAGAGTGATAGTTTGATTTCCTCATTTCCTACTCTTATTCCTTGAATCTCTTTCTCGGCTCTTATTGCCGAGGCTAGCGTTTCTAGTACTATATTGAATAGTAATGGTGATAGTGGGCAACCTTGTTTCACTCCTGATCTTACTGGGAAAGGTTGCAGTTTATTTCTATTGCAAATTATGCTTACTGAGGGTCTTAAATATATGCTCCTGATTATTCTAAGGAATAATCCGTTTGTTCCTATACTCTCAAGAGTTTTTAATAGGAATGTATGTTGGATTTTGTCAAATGCTTTTTCTGCATCTATTGAGATGATCATATGGTTTTTATTAATTTGATTATTAATATGGTCAATTATACTAATAGTTTTCCTAATATTAAACTAGCCCTGCATTCCTGGCATAAATCCTAATTGATCATAGTGTATTATCCTTGGCGATGATTTTCTGAAGTCCTTTTGCTAATATCTTATTTAAGATTTTAGCAACAATATTCATTAAGGAAATTGGTCTATAGTTTTCTTTCTCAGTTTTCGATCTACCTGGTTTAGGTATTAGTGACATGTCTGTGTCATAAAAGGAGTTTGGTAGGATTCCTTCATCCCCTATTTTTTAAAATAGTTTATATAATATTGGGGCTAATTGTTCTTTAAATGTTTGGTAGAATTCACATGTAAATCCATCTGGTCCTGGGGATTTTTTCCTGGGGAGTTGATTAAACGCTTGTTCTATTTCTTTTTCTGAAATGGGACTATTTAAGCAATTTATCTCCTCTTCTGTTAATCTAGGAAGCCTCTATTTTTGGAAGAAGTCATCCATTTCACTTAAGTTATCAAATTTATTGGCATAAAGTTGGGCAAAGTAACTCCTTATTATTTCTCTAATTTCCTCTTCATTGGTTTAAAGATCCTCCTTTTCATTGGTAAGACTAACAATTTGATTTTTCCTCTTTCTTTTTCTGATCAGATTTACCAAAGGTTGATCTATTTTATTGGCTTTTTCATAAAACCAACTCTTGCTTTTATTTATTAATTCAAGAGTTTTTTTTTTTTTTTTTTTTTTTAACTTTCAATATTATTGATTTCTCCTTTAATTTTTGTATTTCAAGTTTGATTTTTGGTTGGGGGTTTTTAATTTGGTCTTTTTCTAGCTTTTTACAATGCAGGCCCAATTCATTAATCTTCTCTTCCTCTATTTTGTTCAAATAAGCATCTAAAAATATAAAATTTTGCCTTATTACCGTTTTAGCTGCATCCCACAGACTTTGGTATGATGTCTCATCATTGTCATCATCTTGGGTGAAATTATTGTTTCTATAATTTGCTGTTTCACCCAGTCATTCTTTTTTTTTTTTTTTTTTTTTTTTTTTTTTTTTTTATTATATATATATATATATATATATATTTTATAATATTATCCCTTGTATTCATTTTTCCAATTTACTCCCCCTCCCTCTATTCCCTCCCCCCGACGACAGGCAATACCATACATTTTACATGTGTTACAATATAATCTAGGTACAATACATGTGTGCGAATATCACTTTCTTGTTGCACATAAACATTAGAATCCGAAGGTACTGCAACCTGGGCAGACAGATATTAGTGCTAACAATTTTCATTCCCCTCCCAGTGTTTCTTCTCTGGGTGCAGCTACCTTGTCCATCATTGATCAACTGGAAGTGAGTTGGATCTTCTTTATGTTGAAGATTTCCACTTCCATCAGAATACATCCTCATACAGCATTGTTGTTGAAGTGTACAGTGATCTTCTGGTTCTGCTCATTTCACTCAGCATCAGTTGATTTAAGTCTCTCCAGGCCTCTCTATATTCCTCCTGCTGGTCATTTCTTACCGAGCAATAATATTCCATAACCTTCATATACCACAATTTACCCAACCATTCTCCAACTGATGGACATCCATTCATCCTCCAGTTTCTAGCTACAACAAAAAGAGCTGCCACAAACATTTTGGCACATATATGTCTCTTTCCGCTCTTTAGTATTTCTTTGGGATATAATCCCAGTAGTAGCGCTGCTGGGTCAAAGGGTATGCACAATTTGATAACTTTTTGGGCATAATTCCAGATTGCTCTCCAGAATGGCTGGATTCTTTCACAACTCCACCAGCAATGTATTAGTGTCCCAGTTTCCCCACATCCCCTCCAACATTTGTCATTATTTGTTCCTGTCATCTTAGCCAATCTGACAGGTGTGTAGTGGTATCTCAGAGTGGTCTTAATTTGCATTTCTCTGATCAGTAGTGATTTGGAACACTCTTTCATGTGAGTGGATATAGTTTCAATTTCTTCCTCTGAGAATTGTCTGTTCATATCCTTTGACCATTTATCAATTGGAGAATGGTTCGGTTTCTTATAAATTTGGGTCAGTTCTCTATATATTTTGGAAATGAGACCTTTGTCAGAACCTTTGTTTTTAAAAATATTTTCCCAATTTGTTACTTCCCTTCTAATCTTGTTTGCATTAGTATTATTTGTACAGAAACTTTTTAGTTTGATGTAATCAAAATCTTCTATTTTGTGATCAATAATGATCTCTAGTTCTCCTCTGGTCATAAATTCCTTCCTCCTCCACAAGTCTGAGAGGTAGATTATCCTCTGTTCCTCTAATCTATTTATTATCTCCCTCTTTATGCCTAAATCATGGACCCATTTTGATCTGATCTTGGTATATGGTGTTAAGTGTGGATCCATATCTAATTTCTGCCATACTAATTTCCAGTTTTCCCAACAGTTTTTTCCGAATAATGAATTTTTATCCCTAATGTTGGAATCTTTGGGTTTGTCAAAGATTAGATTGCTATAGATGTACCCTTTTTTGTCCTTTGTATCTAATCTGTTCCACTGATCTACCGGTCTATTTCTTAGCCAATACCAAATGGTTTTGGTGACTGCTGCTATATAATATAGCTTTAGATCAGGTACACTTAGACCACCTTCCTCTGAGTTTTTTTTCATTAGTTCCCTTGCAATTCTCGACCTTTTATTCTTCCATATGAATTTTGTTGTTATTTTTTCTAGGTCATTGAAATAGTTTCTTGGGAGTCTGATTGGTATAGCACTAAATAAATAGATTAGTTTGGGGAGTATTGTCATCTTTATTATATTTGCTCGGCCTATCCAAGAGCACTGAATGTCTTTCCAATTATTTAAATCTGATTTTATTTTTGTGGCAAGTGTTTTGTAATTTTTCTCATATAATTCCTGACTTTTCTTTGGTAGATGGATTCCCAAATATTTTATACTCTCAACATTTGTTTGGAATGGAATTTCTCTTTGTATCTCTTGCTGTTGCATTTTGTTAGTGATATATAAAAATGCTGAGGATTTATGTGGATTTATTTTGTATCCTGCCACTTTGCTGAAATTTTGAATTATTTCTAGTAGTTTTTTAGCAGAGTCTTTGGGGTTCTCTAAGTATACCATCATGTCATCTGCAAAAAGTGATAGTTTGATTTCCTCATTTCCTACTCTAATTCCTTGAATCTCTTTCTCGGCTCTTATTGCCGAGGCTAGCGTTTCTAGTACTATATTGAATAGTAATGGTGATAGTGGGCAACCTTGTTTCACTCCTGATCTTACTGGGAAAGGTTGCAGTTTATTTCTATTGCATATTATGCTTACTGACGGTCTTAAATATATACTCCTGATTATTCTAAGGAATAATCCATTTATTCCTATACTCTCAAGAGTTTTTAGTAGGAATGGATGTTGGATTTTGTCAAATGCTTTTTCTGCATCTATTGAGATGATCATATGGTTCTTATTAATTTGATTATTAATATGGTCAATTATATTAATAGTTTTCCTAATATTAAACCAGCCCTGCATTCCTGGCATAAATCCTACTTGATCATAGTGTATTATCTTGGAGATGATTTTCTGAAGTCTTTTTGCTAATATCTTATTTAAGATTTTAGCATCAATATTCATTAAGGAGATTGGTCTATAATTTTCTTTCTCAGTTTTCGATCTACCAGGTTTAGGTATCAGTACCATGTCTGTGTCATAAAAGGAGTTTGGTAGGACTCCTTCATCCCCTATTTTTTCAAATAATTTATATAACATTGGGGCTAATTGTTCTTTAAATGTTTGGTAGAATTCACATGTGAATCCATCTGGCCCTGGGGATTTTTTCCTGGGGAGTTGATTAATAGCTTGTTCTATTTCTTTTTCTGAAATGGGACTATTTAAGCAATTTATCTCCTCCTCTGTTAATCTAGGGAGCCTATATTTTTGGAGAAAGTCATCCATTTCACTTAAGTTATCAAATTTATTGGCATAAAGTTGGGCAAAGTAACTCCTTATTATTTCTCTAATTTCCTCTTCATTGGTGGAAAGATCCCCCTTTTCATTTGTAAGACTATCAATTTGATTTTCCTCTTTCTTTTTTTTGATCAAATTTACCAAAGGTTTATCTATTTTATTGGCTTTTTCATAAAACCAACTCTTGGTTTTATTTATTAATTCAATAGTTTTTTTACTTTCAATTTTATTGATTTCTCCTTTTAATTTTTGTATTTCGAGTTTAATTTTTGGTTGGGGGTTTATAATTTGGTCTTTTTCTAGCCTTTTAAGTTGTAAGCCCAATTCGTTAATCTTCTCTTTCTCAATTTTCTTCAAATAAGCCTCTAAAGATATAAAATTTCCCCTTATTACTGCTTTAGCTGCATCCCAAAGATTTTGATATGATGTCTCATCATTATCATTATCTTGGGTGAAATTGTTAATTGTTTCTATAATTTGCTCTTTCACCCAGTCATTCTTTAAGATGAGATTATTCAGTTTCCAATTACTTTTTGGTCTATTTACCCCTAACTTTTTACTGAATGTAGCTTTTATTGCATTGTGATCTGAGAAGAAGGCATTTATTATTTCTGCCTTCCTACATTTAATTTTGAGATCTTTATGTCCTAATATATGGTCAATTTTTGTATAGGATCCATGAACTGCTGAGAAGAAAGTATATTCCTTCCTATTGCCATTCAGTTTTCTCCAAAGGTCTATCATACCTAGTTTTTCTAATGTTCTATTTACTTTTTTAATTTCTTTCTTGTTTGTTTTGTGGTTTGATTTGTCTAAATCTGAGAGTGCTAGGTTGAGATCTCCCACTATTATAGTTTTACTGTCTATTTCTTCTTGCAGTTCTCTTAACTTTTCCTTTAGAAAGTTAGATGCTATACCACTTGGTGCATATATGTTTAGTATTGATATGGCTTCATTATTTATGCTACCTTTCAGCAGGATATAGTTTCCTTCCTTATCTTTTTTAACGAGATCTACTTCTGCTTTTGCTTGATCTGAGATAAGGATAGCTACCCCTGCTTTTTTGGCTTTACCTGAAGCATAATAAGCTCTGTTCCAACCTTTTACCTTTACTCTGTATGTATCTCCCTGCTTTAAGTGTGTTTCCTGTAGACAACATATTGTAGGGTTCTGCTTTTTGATCCAATCTGCTATCCGTCTCCGTTTGATGGGATCGTTCATCCCATTTACATTTACAGTTAAAATTACTAATTCTGTATTTCCTGCCATCGTATTATCCCCAGATTATACTTTTTTCCCTTGACCCCCCTGATCCCCCTCCCCGATATTTAATTTACAAACCCCCCTTGTGACGCGCAACCCTCCCTCTTTTTTTTTTTTTTTTTTTTTTTAGGATCCCTCCCCCCTCCCTCCAAGTCCCTTCACTTATTCTCCTTTTCCTTTCCCCTTTTCCTCTCCCCCCTTTTAATGAGGTGAGAGAAAATTCTCTGAAAAACAAATATGTTAATTATTTACTCTTTGAGCCTCTTCTGATGAGAGTAAGATTCACACAATGATTCTCCCCCTCACTAAGTTCCCTCAGATATGGTGTATTTTCTATGTCTCTTCCTGGGATGTAGTTTCCCTCTTTTTATCACTCCTTCCCCTTTTTCTGAACCGACCTCCTTCCCTTTACCACACCCCCCTTTTTTTCTTTTATATCAGTAAAATCAAATTATCCTTGAGTATTTTTTATATACCCACAACAAAGTTACAGTTCTCAAGGGTTCTGTGTACCTTTTTCTGTTTCTCTTCAGTCTTGTGGATGTAGATCAAATTTTTTGTTTAAGTCTGGTTTTTTTCTTAGAAACATATAGAATTCCTCTGTTTCATTGAATGACCATCTTCTTCCATGGAAAAAGATGCTAAACTTAGCTGGGTAGTTCATTCTTGGTTGCAGTCCTTGATCTTTTGCCTTTCGGAATATCAGGTTCCAGGCCCTTCTATCTTTTAATGTGGAGGCAGCCAGATCTTGGGTGACCCTTATTGTGGCACCTTGGTATTTAAATTGTTTTTTTCTAGCTGCTTGCAGGATTTTCTCCTTTGTGTGGTAATTCTGCAGCTTAGCCACAATATTCCGTGGTGTTCTTTTTTTAGGGTCTATTTCAGAAGGAGTTCGATGAATTCTTTCCACATCTACTTTCCCTTCTGTTTCTATTATCTCTGGACAGTTCTCTTTGATAATTTCCTGTAAAATAGAATCTAGGCTCTTTTTTTGGTCATAGTTTTCTGGAAGTCCAATAATCCGCAGATTATCTCTCCTAGATCTATTTTCCAGGTCTATAGATTTTCCCAGTAAGTATTTGACGTTGTTCTCCAGCTTCTCATTTTTTTTGTTTTGTTTGACTGATTCTTGGGTTCTCTGTGAATCATTCATTTCTATTTGTTCCATCCTGACTTTTAAGGAGTTATTTTCTTCTTTCACAGTTTTTAGTTCTTTTTGTAAATGCCCAATTTCATTTTTAAATGAATTATTTTGCTCTATTGAATTTTTTTCCATTTCCCTAATTTTTTTTTTTTGAGAATTATTTTCTTTTTCCAATTCAGAAATTCTATTTTCTTGAGACTTTTTTATCTTTTCCAATTCAGAAATCCTACTTTCCTGTGTTTTTTTAACCTTTTCTAATTCACTAATTTTGTTTCCCTGCATCTCCTGTGAATTCTTTATTTTTTCCAACTCCAATTTCAGGACGTTGTTATTCTCTATCATAACTTCCCTTTCCTTGCCCCATTTTTCTTCGATCTCCCTCAATTTCTTAAGAGCTTCTTCTAGGAGAGAGTTATGTGATGGGGGGCAGGAATCGTTCCCCTTTAGGTTGTTATCTTCTGAATCTTTGCTGTTAACTTCCTCGGGGTTGGATACCCGCTCTTTCTCTGTATAGAAGGAATCTATAGTTTTTCTAGCTTTTTTGCTCATACTTAAAAAATGTTTTGGGGTCTGTCCCTGGGGTAGGAAATTATTTACTTCTTTACCAGCTTCCTCCCAGACCGGATGGATGCAGCGGCCCCTGCGCCCGCGCTAAGATAGAGCTCTGGGAGAGAGTTCCCCACCCCCTCCCTGGAAGCGCCTCAGAGGTGATTAGCACTGCTGTGCTTCGAGGGCGTAGAATAGTGAAGACAGCAAGAAGCTCAGCCTATGTGTCCGGGTGGGGAGTGGACGTCTGCAGCAGGTGACGTGAGAAGCCCCTGCGCTCAAACTGGAAGTGTCTGCCAGAAACCGCGGTCCCTAGTTCAAAGGTTCCGCTTCTCTGGGACTTCCTGGAGCTGAGTTCCACTCCCTCCAGCTAAGCTAGGCAGTGTGTGTTGCCTTGGGCCGTATCCACCCACTTGTCAGTCTCTTAACTATTCTCAGGAGGGAGCTGAGGCCACACCCCCTGGTGCCTGAGTCACCCCCAGGGTCCGGGAAAATCTAATCTGAGTTTTAAAATATTTTGGCTTTCTCTTCTGAACTGCTAAATAATTAGCAGAGAAGAGCTAACAGCCTGTGCCAGATTCCTTTACCTCAGTGGCTTCTCTGATCCCAGAGCCCCTCCCAGCGCAATGGGCGCAGTGTGCCCCTACCCCACCGTCTGTGCTGGTCTTTCTTATTCCTCCCCTGAGAACTGACCTTTCCTGTTGAAACTCCAGATTCTCTTCAGCTGGTAAGTCGTGCTTCCAGTCCTTGTGGTATCTGTCAGTCCTGAGCTAATTCTGAGACTTAATTTATCTAATTGGTTGTGAGGGAGTGAGGACGTTCACTGAGTCGTGTGTTTCCTCTCCGCCATCTTGGCTCCGCCCCCTCACCCAGTCATTCTTTAAGATTCAGATTCCAATTACTTTTTGGTCTATTTACCCCTAACTTCTTATGGAATATAGCTTTTATTGTATTGTGATCTGAGAAGAAGGCATTTATTATTTCTGCCTTCCTACATTTAATTTTGAGATCTTTATGTCCTAATACATGGTCAATTTTTGTATAGGTTCCATGAACTGCTGAGAAGAAAGTATATTCCTTTCTATCACCATTCAGTTTTCTCCAAAGGTCTATCATACCTAGTTTTTCTAATGTTCTATTTACTTTTTAAATTTCTTATTTGTTTTGTGGTTTGATTTTCTAAATCTGAGAGTGCGAGGTTGAGATCTCCCACTGTTATAGATTTACTGTCTATTTCTTCTTGCAACTCTCTTAACTTTTCCTTTAGAAAGTTAGATGCTATACCACTTGGTGCATATATGTTTGGTATTGATATGGCTTGATTGTTTATGCTACCTTTCAGCAGGATGTCGTTTCCTTCCATATCTCTTTTAATTAGATCAGTTTCTGCTTTTGCTTGATCTGAGATAAGGATGTGGGCCAAGATTTCTCAGCAAAAGTGGTTTTGGAACTCTTCCACTGATGGGAGGCTATTGGATCTTTCTAAATGGTAGATGGCAGGTTACAGTTAGTACTGAGGAGAGGAACCAGCCTGAAGGCCTTGATAACAAGGATGTCCTCTTGGAAGAAATGCATCAGGACTGGTGAGGTGGTGTGCAAGAGAAGGGACTGAATGGGACCAGGAGGTGGTTTCCCAGAGGCTCTAGCAGCTCAGGCCTTGGTTTCAGGACATCACATGGTTCCTCTTCTCAGAGGATTGTAGGACAGGAAAGGTCAGACCTGGCTCTAAATTTCAGGAAGCCACATGATCCCTATTTTTAAAGGTCAGTAGGGGAAAAGAGGTCAGACCCTCAGCCAAAATTTCAGGCAGTCATGTGACCTACAGGACCTAGACAGCATTGCTGTTTCATTGGCCAATGGTTACTTCCTTTTCAGTCCATCCAATGAAGCTGAGACTTTTGCTATTTAATCCATTCCCTAGTTTTGGCCTGGGACCTCACATCATGCTGGGCTGCTCCCTTGGTGTGCTGGGACCTCTCCTTACGAGGAGGGAACCCATGCTTTCTGTGGGCATGTGGACATGTCTCAGAGTAGCCCATTTGAGTCAGGGGGTTGCACACAGATTCCTGCTTTTTTCCCTCTGTCCTTGTTTTTTGCCTGGGGGTCAGATTTTTTTCTTCCATAAGTGAGGAATGTGGTTAGGTGTGTAAAAAATTGTAATTCTTTCACTTTGGTCACTTGCTGTCTGAGCAACATGGGATTAAGGGAGCAAAGGAGAAACATTGGGAACAGAAATTTTGACAATGAATGTTGAAAACTCTATTTGGAAAAATAATAATTTTAAGATTAAAGTCATAAATTTTAAAGTAAATACTATACTCTATGAAATCTTTCCAAAGTAAGATCTCAGCCTTCTGCCATCTTCTCTCGTTTTCCTCCCTCTCCTTTTGTCTCAATTTTCCCCTCTTTATGTCTTCCCTCCCTTCCTCAGTTGGCCTCCCTCCCTGGTGCCTTGTCTCTTTTTCTCCTTCCTATCTGCCCTGTCTCCACCCCCCTCTCACAATCAGCCCTCTGTTGAAATCTTTCCAGTATTTTACTGGGGTTGCTGATGTGTCTTGTTCAATTCCAATTGTAACCCCTGCCTATTTGAATTTTTTGTCCTTCCAAAATTTTGCCTTTGATCTGAGGGATTTTGAAATTTGGCACGTTTCTCCCTATGTGTTTTCCACAATAGATTTTGTTGAGATGGTAGTGTGTAATGGTCCAAGGAGGAGTCAGGCACAGTGAAACTGGAGGTAAAGAAGCAATAATGCCTGAGTCCCCTGGAAGTGGGTCTGCTGTCAACTCCCAGGGACCACCTCATGGGTGGGAACTCTGGTGGAATTGAGATGCACATCATCAACAGGAGGCGTCTCTTTTTCTGATTGGCTGTTCCAGGGACCTCATAGACCTCCTTAAGCTGTGGGAGGAGGAAGCAGGTCCTCTTTGGCCTGGTGTTCTGGGAGTCACCAGGAGGTCAGCTTGGCAGGAGGAGAACATGTGAATAAAAGACCTTGAGCTTGCACATGGCTGTTCTTAAACCCTCTACTGTGTATCTAAACCATCCTTCTTATGGAATGATGGCCAGAGATCTTTGAAGACCTCAGACAGAGGTAAGCATGGTAAAACTGGTTTAACACTGCAAAAGAAAGTGAATGGAGGGAGATTCCTCTGAGGACCTGGGTATTAGGAGACACTGGCAATAGTGAATGCAGAGTGGAACCAGGACATTCACAAATGTCCTGAATGCTTAGAGTTATCATAAGTGGTGCCCAAACTTGGGGTGTGCTGTAGACTGCCAGGCCCCCAGTAATTAATCTTGAAGACAAGGTAGTGCCTCACCCAGGAGGGAATGCAGAGAGGCATTATGGATCTAAGGATACCTAGGATCAAGCTCCAGCCCACAGCTATGCATGTGGCTCATGTAAATAGGTTAAAGAGCCAGATGGATGGTCTTTCAACAAAGGTCACTTCTGAAGAACAGCAGGAACTTGCTTTCAAGCTCCAAGGCCTTTACTCCTATGCCCATTAAATACACCTCAGCAAGAAAAAAATCCAGAGCTAATCAGGATGCTTGAGGGTAGAGAGTAAAAAATACAAGAAGTCTAGGTTGAGTTAGAGCTCAACCAAAAAATCACATGACAAAGAATTAAAAAAGAGAAGACAATTACAGGCTGAATTAGAGGTTGAGTTAGAGAAAGGAGAAAAAGTTAGCTAAGAGCAGTTAGGACAGCAGAAAGACTTCTGCCTACTGGCTGAAACTGAGAAGGAAAAAAACTAGCAGAAAGCTGGTGAACCTGCCATATGGAAACTAACCAAAGGAATCCTCTTTAGCATTTTGTTAATTTATCTCATTTGCTGCTGCTTAAGAGGATCTACTGGCCAAAGTAGGCATTTTACTACAGAAACTACCCTGCTAATGGGGATGGGATTTGGTTCTTTTCATATGCAAATTCAGTTTCTGCTTCAGTTCTGCCCACCACTGAGCATGTGCCTTTGGGGATTTTCCATTTCCTGACCCTCCTACCTCCACTCCACCTTCAGTGGCCTGAGGAGGAGGAGTGGGAAGGGCAATGATATCAGCAGGGCCCACTAGCCCCTAAGTCTTCATTACAAAAGGTGGGAAGTGTCTTCATTGCCTCAGTCAAGGAGAGATGATGGTCAGAGTCTCTCTGAAAATGCTGCATTCCAACCTGCTCAGTTAGTCTCTAACAAGCCTGTGTGGGTAAGAGTTTGCAGTTAGAGAGTAGTTTTTATGCCTATAGGACTACAGAGATGTTTTCTGGGAAACTGGAACTCCTCTTGGCTCACCTTGCAGAGCTTTTGCTTCCACTCAGTGTGAGCTTGATGGCCTCATCCCTGAGGGTGCTTATAAGACACTTGTCTATTCATAGGAGGGTTTGGGAAACTGAGGAATGTGTAACTATTGTTCCATTCAGTAATATAGACACTGTGTGATCTGTGACCCAGGAGGAGAAGGAACATCAGATTTATGGACTCACACTGGTGCAAAACAATTGGGTGATTTATTTATTCAAACTTTTGACTTCCAGCAACAGAAATCAGGGATATTAGAACTGCAGCTGTAACACCTGAACGTCCTTTGCTCGTCATCTGTATGAACGACACACCACTGAAAAGGTGGCTAGACCCACATGTAGATCACACAGCTATTAGAAGTCCCAGCTGGTCTGGTAATTGGCAAAAGATTACAGCAAACGCCCATATGTCTGGCACAAAAGGATCTATAGGAGCTGAAATTAGTGCTACCTCTGAGATGGGAATTTAAAGATGAGAAGTTTTTATTTTACAACTGAAAGGTTCTGCCTCAATCAGTGGGAAAGAGATCTTACAAAGTGAAAACATTCAGCTTCAGTAGGTATAGAATAGGAGCAACTTCATCAAGGACATTTACAAGCTTCTGCAAGTCCTTGGAATGCACCAGAATTTGTCATTGAGTGGAGAAAAAAAGTAAATGGATAGATGGAGACAATGGAAACTCTTCAGTTTGGCCATATGATGGCCTGGGGAGAGGCTTTGCTCTGTTTTCCACTTATACCCAATGCCTCCAAATTATTGGGTGGAAAACCAACACGCCACCTGACAAAGTCACTGAGTCATTGCTGCAGGACATGATTTTTCTTGTATACACCTGCCTCTGTGCCTTTCTTGACCAAAAGGTGTATATAATGGAAATTGCTGACTCAATACATGCCGCCTCCTTGACATCCATCCACCTAGAAATCCCGCCTCCTTGACATTCTTCCTCCTTGACATCCTGCCTCTATGACATCCTGCCTCTTTATCATCCCGCCTCCTTGACATCCATCCGCCTAGACATCCCGCCTCCTTGACATTCTTCCTCCTTGACATCCTGCCTCCTTGACATCCTGCCTCTTTATCATCCCGCCTCCTTGACATCCTTCCTCCATGACATCCTGCCTCTTTGACATCCTGCCAACATGACATCCTTCCTCCTTGAAATCCTGCCTCCAATATATCCTTCCTCCTTGACCTCCTGCCTCCTCCATGACATCCTTCCTCCATGACATCATGCTTCCTTGAGGTCCTTCCTCCATGACATCCTGCCTTCTTGACATCCTTCCTTCTTGACATTCTTCCTCCTTGACATTCTTCCTCCTTGACATCCTGCCTCCATGACAGCCTGCCTCTATGACATCCTGCCTCTTTATCATCCCGCCTCCTTGACATCCAGCCAACATCACATTCTATGTGTGTGTGTTTGTGGGGGGTTGGGGGTGGTGGAATTAGCACTTGTGGCTCTTAAGAGCGTCCACTCCAACACGTGCCTAGCCTAAAAATGTGAAAGAGGCCACAGCCTCTTCTGTGGGAGGGAGTACTGGGTGGGCTCACTTCTTCATTATCCTCTCCTTGGGGCCAGTTGGAGGAGGGTTCCAATATCTCGGGGCAGGTGTCACATTCTGTGGGAGGCTCCGGCTCTATTTTGACTGGCCGATTTGGCCAACGAATAGTCACTTTTATAATAAATGGTGGGCTTTCTTCTTCCTCTGATTCTTCTCCTAGGTCCTCTCCTAGGTCTTGACCTAGGTCGATAGAGGTATCAGAGGAACTACTAGATGGGGCATCGCTGTCAAAAAAGACATTTGGGCTTTCCTCCAAAGAAGCACTGCTGCTTAAGGGAGCAACAAGGTGAGGGGGATCTGGGAATAGAAATTTTTTTAATTTTTGGAAACAGCTCCTCTGCTCCTCCTGGACCAAGTCTGTGAATGAAGAAGGAAAAGATGAGCAAAGGGGAAGGAATCAGGAAGCACATTTGGGGTGGGAAAGATAGCAGCAGCATAGGGTTTATGACCTACCAAGAGTGATCCCTGGCCTTTGGAGGATAACTGGGCCCTTTTCAGTGTGCTCCAGCATATGCTCTCCCTCCTTACATACTTGGAGGAAGCCCAAGAGGCAACTCCATTGCTTCCCATTTTTCTGGGAACCGACTTATTTGTACAGTTGTTAGTATGGGGTCACCCCCTTAGACTGGGAGCTCCTCCAGACCAGAGCCTGGCTTGGGCCATTCTTTATATGCCTCAGTGCTTAATATGGAGCTTGGCCCAGAGTACATAATGTTTATTGACTGTGGCCTCCATTCTTTCTTCCCCCTTTCTCACTCTTCTTAACTCTACACTGTCATTTCTCACTTTCTTACTAATTAAACGCAAAGTTACTCTCATAATTTCCAAAGTATAAAAGTGAATGGATTGTTTGCTGTTTAATTTATTGAATATTTTGCCCAATGTAGTCAATATTTTTCTTTGACATTTGCTTTCAAGATTTTTGCTTTCTAGGTTTTTTCCCCTGATTCCCACTTACAATTATTGAAACACATTTATAATTATGCAAACTTTTATATAAAAGTTGTGAATAAATACATAATCTTCTACCTTAATGAAAAATAAAAGTCTCCAAAAAATTAAGTTAAAAGTAGAGAGAAGAGTGAAATAAAGAATGCTTCTATCTATATTCAGACATAATCATTCCTTTTCTGAGAATGGATGGGTTTTTTTTGTTTTTGTTTTTTGTGTAAGCCCTTCAGAGTAGTTGTGGATGATTGTATTCACGGGAATAACAAAATCATTTTCAGTTGTTTACCCCAGAACATTGCTGTCATTTCACGTATGGCATATTTCACTCTGTTCATGGAGGACTTTGCAGGTTTGGGTTTTTTTTTTTTTTTTTTTCACCTGAGAACATTCTTCTCATCATTTCCCAGGGAACAATGATATGTCATCAGAGGAACTTGCCTCAAAAATTTTTTTTTTTTTTTTTTTTTCCATTTACCATTGCTAATTGTATTTGCCTTCATTTATTCTCTCTCTTTTTAGTCTGACTTTCCTCAAAGGTGTTTCATTATTGATCAAGGACTTCCCCAAAATAATCTGAGCTTTTGTCACCTCCCCTCTTCCCATATTCCATTCCCCTGCTATTTTCCTGCAGGCTAAAATAGAGTTCCATATCCCTAGTTTATATTTAGGGTATCTCCTATTTGAACCAAGACTGATAAGAGCAAAATTCACTCAACCAACTTCTGGTCGCTCTCTTCCCCTTCAGTGAAAAACACTTTCATGCCTCTTTTTCTTATGGCAGGTAATTTGCACCATTCCACTTCTTTCCCCCCCTTTTTCCTGTACATTCCTGCATCAGTCTTTCCATCAATTTTTTAAAAAAGATATTATCCTTTCATATTCCACTCATATTCCTTCTTCTCTGGCTACTTATACTCCTTTTACCTATCAGAATAAGGATAATGTCCTAAGCAGTTAAAAGTGTCATCATCCTATGTTGCAATGTAAACAGATCAAGCTGAAACCCATCCCAGGTGTATTGACCCTGCTTCAGTCTCTCACTTGAGCTCTCTTCCCAAATTCCCACATATTATCTTTTGGACATTTTGTCCCATTTGTCCAACTGAACCAAAAGCTCAAAGTGACCAAAACAGAATCTGTTCCTTGTCCTGCACTCTCTGCCCTCTTCTGAACTTCCCCTTTCTGTCACCCAGGTTTACATGCTCAGTCATCCACCAGTCTTCCCTTTGCTTAGCCCACATATCATCCATTGAGTTAGGCATCTTTTAATTCCTTCCTCAACATTTTCCCCCCAGAAGTTTTCTTTTCTTTAGTCGCATAGCAAACAACCAGTTCACCCTGTTCACCTGTCTCCTACACTCTTTTGATAGCTTCATTGTTCCATTAGGATTATGCCTTCTGACATGACTTTTCCATACTCTATATTTATCTGGCATATTGTTGGTGTGCTTTTGGTCTTACCACTTAGAATGAATTTTTGGGCATATCTTCCTCATTTAATATAGTGCCTGATAAAAGAACAAATGTTACTACATATTTCTTGAGTAATTGATTCTCACCTTGAGGCAATATCAGATTTTTTTTCCCCATCCTGAGGTTCAAGAATTTCCTGAGGGAAAAAAATGTCAACAAATAAATGTTAAGCTTTGGTTCCAATCACTACCCCATCTTCCCAGCTAAATGAGCAGCAAGTAGTATAAGAAAGCCCTAATAGCTCATTGGGCACAGCCCAGCTATTGCCTTTCATCATCTTATTTGTTGTTACAATAGAGCCAGCCCCAACATAATTGTTAAAATTTTTTTTATCCATTTTAACCAATTTGATCCATTCCTAAAGATCCCTTTCTCTCTTTCCTCCTTTCTCCATCCCTTCTTTCTTCTCTCCTCATCATTCAAAGCAATCCAAAGGCAGCAATGGAGAAAATCCTTTGTATGTCAATAGAAGAAAAAGAGAATGGAATCTAGAAGGCAACTGTCTGTCTGCATAAAGAAGAATCTGTCAAGTTCATTTGTTTGCTCTGGTGGATAACTTCTATCAGACGGCCCAAAACACAAAATTTCTGAGAATAATTTCAATTTTCTTTGATTTCAAAACATCCTATGGACCTATCACGCTTACAGTCCATGGGCTGGATTCCTGCTACTTCTTTCCCCAAAGAGTTCTCTCCTATTTGTATGCTCAAATGCACAAGACCTAAGGGCAAAGTACAAACTATGATATGGGCCAGAAGGGCCAGAAAAAGAGGCCTGAAAGTCTTAACACTTCTACCCTGGACAAACCTTTCTTAACCCTTTCAGTGTTTTAAGGCACACTACCTCTCTAAGAAGAAATGACAGATTGGCTACCCAACTACAGGAGATAATTTTTTCACACATTCATACAACAACCTTGTCCACCCCATCTAATCAAAAAATAAAAATCATAAAAAAATAAGAGGAAAACATATTCGTTTTGAGATTGCAATTTTTTTTTTTTTTAACAATTTAAAATATGGTTTGGAGAAAGATGGAAGTTTTCAAAAGGTGAATTGTCAGAAAAAGGTTAAGAAATATGATGCTGCACTGCCCCATCTCCTCTCCACCTAAGGGGATCCACAAGTCTCTGATGATTCAGCTTGATCCCCCATTGGATGGAATTGTTTGAATGTTCTAACAATGAGTATTAGGAGGCAGTCTTGAGATCATATCAGAAAGAAAGAGAGAGAGAGAGAGAAAGAGAGAGAGAGGAAGCACCTCCCTTCTCTCCTTTGCACTGCACTCAAACCTTTCCCAACATACCATCTCATTTGATCCTTATGGCAACCCTGTGAGGAAATAAAGGCAAACAGGTTTGCCTCAGGAACACTCAGCTCTGTGTGAGGTTGAATTTGAAAGTTTTGTCATCCTAACTCCCAGGCCCTGGTCTTTGTTCTACTCAAGAACAGAGAAGCTTCTTCAGGATAACAACAAAAAGCTATTTTCTTTATAAGTGAGTCTCAAATGGTTTGAGTTACCTCAGCAGAGTTTACAAGAGAGTGTACTCTCTCATGATCTCAGTTGTATCCCCCCATTGAGTACAGAGGAACAACCATCTTGTCCATGTCCTATTGCTGGTACAAGGTATATCTCTCACATTGATATCTAGAAACAATGACTTCCCACAAAATGACACACCTCCCCCCCACCAAATACAAACTCGCTCATTCCTCCTTCTCCATATTTGACTTTACCTATCCCCAGAATAGTGTGTTATTGTAAAGCCTCCTACCTGTAAGGACTTGTGGAAGATGAGACAAAGGCAATCTCTCAGTTGCTTTCTATCTTTTCTCTCAATATCTATCTTCTCTATATCTATCTCTGTCTTCTCTAACTTCTCTACCTCTATACCCTTCCCCCCCAACCCCCTCCCTGAGCCCTCCCCCTTTGCCTCCCCTCCTCCCTGTCCCTCCCCTTTCCTCCTCCCCCCTTCCCCCTCCCCCCCTGCCCCCTGCCCCCCTCCTACCACTTCTCTCCTCTCCTTCTCTCCTACCACCTGTCTCCTCTCCTTCTCCTATTACTTCTCTCCTTCTCTCCTCCTCCTTCCACCTCTCTCCCTTTCGCTCTGTCTTTGGCTCTGGCGCTCTCTGGCTCTCTCCCTCACTCTCTCTATCTCTCTCTCCTGCTCTCTCTCCCTCTCTCTCTACCGCACAGAGCACAGCGGTTGAGATTCCTGGGCTTTTATCCTAGTAACTGTTTGTGAGGTAGCGATGACATCACATGCAACCCTTCTTCTGTTCTATCACTTGAGTTCTTCCAGTCACCTCTGTGATTGCAAGGCTGGAGTATATGTACAGAAACAGGAAGCTTGTTGGTTACATAGTTCCTGAACCTAAGCCACTCTGCCTTAATTGGCTTTCAAACTGTATGGCCCACTGATTCTCATTACATACTTTTGTCATTTTCCACCCAGAGGGTATCTTTACAAAAGATGAAAAGTATTTCGCAACATTTAACTTTGTATATCTTTGTGTTTGTCTGACCGTTCATTAATAAGGGAAAAAAAAAATAGATTTGTATCTGACGTGCAGAGATAAGAAGGAAATGTTATTCTTCCATGTCAAACTTTTTTTGATTCAGCTTTCATTGCTTTTCTCTTTCTGGTTCAAGTCCAGGACAGATAATTTGCTTTCTTTACTGACAGGACAACATAACTGGTATTTTCCTTCTTCTCCTCCTCTCTACCTTCCCGATATTCTTTACCTCCATTCATATCCTTTTGTTAAACTTCATTTTGTTTATTTTTTTTTGAAGCTTTTTATTTGCAAAACGTAGGCAAGGATACATATTTATCCTTAAAAAACCTTGCATTTCAATTACTCCCACCTTCCCAACCACTAACCAGATTACATGCCATCCACAATATGTTTAACATGGATAAAATACATTTTCCTTCCAAAATAGGCATGCAAATTTACACAATAATGTTGCTGTGCAGTCAAAATGTGATCATTAAGTAAAAAAAAAAAAATTGGGAAAGAATATAAAATTTAAGCAATTAATACCAAAATGTGTGAAAATGAAATACTGTCAGGTACCCTCAGTTCCCACAGGCCTCTCTCTGGGTGAAATGACTCTCATCATCCCAAGATCATTGCCCTAGGCGTGAATGACCTCATTGTTGAAGAGAGCCACTTCCATCAGAATTGATCATCCTATAATCTTGAGTTGCCACTTACAATGATGTCCTGGTTCTCCTCACTTTACTTAGCATCAGTTCATGTTAGTCTCATGTAAGCTGTAAAAACATCTTTTAAAGATCTCTCATTAAGGCCTAGTAGACGCTATGGAAATTGTCATCTCTGCTCTGGCTGTGTTAAGGGAAGTTGGAATAGATTGAGAATGTTAGGGAAAAACAGAAAAGCAGTTGATTCCCTTTAAATACTGGCAGGCAATAGCCTACTCCTCAAGCCTTTTCTGATTCACAGAGGAAAGAGTAAAAGATTTGTGTGGACTGCCAAAAACAACCAAAAAGTAACATTGTTGTTGTTGTTGTTTTAATTGTAGAAGTGAGATTTGGCTTGTAACTTAAATTTTTTATCTGAAAAAAAAATCCCTAAAACTTATCTGGATCTGGTTTGTACTTTGAAAGCCTGGAGACCTGAGAATATGCAGCTCTCAATTGAGACAGGTGAAAGAGGACAAAGAAAGAGGGTATCAGTCAAAGAATGTAACCAGAAAGTGAAGAGGAGTCATTTTCTGGAATTTCTCTTCAATTGTAAGTATGTTAAGCTTCTTGAAAGTATCTTGTGAGGAACCTTGTTATCCCTGAGAAATAACTAGTTGGATTTACAAGGATCCCAATGAAGGATGAGGTTATTGATAATCTACAACTTGGTTAAGTAGAAATAATTTCTAGTGAGTGGCTTTTACACCTGGAATGTTGTGCTTAAGGCCACCTCCTTAGATATCAAGATGAGTTGTAAATTTTAGATGATGGGTCTCTATTACAATGGCATGAGATAATCACTATTCATTCACTGGTATGTGCTAGAATTGTGAATTTGGTTACTTTAATCACAAAAACTTAGAGATTCGTGTGCAGACATTGAAACATTACAGAAAATGTCCATCTGTATGTGATATAATTTAACGTTAAAAATTAGGAAGATAAAACAAAGTTTTGGTAACTTATCTTAAGAGGTCACATATTTGTATCCCCTAACTAGATGAAATATATTGCTTTCTAAAATGTTTATTGGGTAATTTGTAAAAGTTATGACCTATGCTTTAAAATTTCATCAGCTTGGCTGGACATTTGTATGAGCTTTATAAAATTTGGCCCAAAGTTATTTAGATATTAGCTAAACTATGGAAGGTTTCAAAATCAAGTGACAAGAAAGATTGATTTGTAAAAGCAATTGACAGTTTGAATGCAACATCCACTATGAATAGCACAAGGTAATGTGTTGATTAAAAAAAAAGAAAAAAGCAACGACTTTTCTTCATTGGTGTGTATGTTGAATTGGAAAAAGACTATAAGTTAAGATTCCTATGCATTGTTGTGACAGGCTGTGTTCTGTTTATTCAGCGGTTACTTATGGAAATTTTGAAGTTGCTCATGAAATAGCGATTATTTTCATTATACTGAAATCTAAAATTGTTAAATAGTATTGATGCAATAGGTTGATAGAAGGAAAGTGAAATCATGGTAGAATGGTGGAGAAAGAGAGAGAGGGAGGCAGGAGAGAGGAGGGCATAGAGAGTAGCAGAATGTTTTAGCTGGTACCAAAATGTATTTCCAAGACCCAGAGTTTGAGAGATATAATGGACACCTGCAGTGGTAGATATGAGGTGAAGTTGGAGCAGATAGAAAGGGGATTTAATAATGTGGAAAGAAAGGGTCATTCTTTAGTGGAATTTGCCATTTGCCAGGAGAAAGGAAACAGCAGTTTGGGTCATGCTAAATCCTAAAAGGGGCTAAGCATCCTAACAGTGTTAGCTCTAAGGAGAAGTGGGTTTGGAAAGCTTGGTGGCATTAGGAGTGATACCACATGGCATAGGGAAAGGACAAGGATACCATGAGTCAGAGTGTCGTGAGGGGGGGGCTGACCCAGAGGAGGCCAGTGGTCTTGGGGTTGCCCATGGGTAGAATTTGTGAGAAGGATTTGAGCCCCAAAACATGAATGGGATTTCTGGTTAAGCAGGCCAGGGAAGTAGACTTCTGCCCCTGTTTTGTAAACTTGCCGGGTTTGGAAAAAAGCTTGGTTCTGGATGGAGAATTCCAGTCTCTTCATCTTTAAATTTCTGGAGCAGTTCAGAACAGGTATATTTCGAAGGGCAAGGGGGACGGTCTGCCAGGGAGCTAAAGGGCTACCAAAAGGTGCAGCCCCTTTGATACAGCAGTGTTTCTATGGAGCCTATACCCCAAAGAGATCTTAAAGGAGGGAAAGGGGTCCTCATGTGCACAAATGTTTGTGACAGCCCTTTTGATAGTGGCTAGAAACTGGAAACTGAGTGGATAGCTATCAGTTGGAGAATGACTGAATAAACTGTGGTATATGAATGTTATGGAATATTATTGTATGTTTTGCCCAGATAAATTCTGCAGCAAGATTTGAGTCCAGGTCCTCTTGACTCTATGTCATAGTGTCTCCATGTTGCCTCTTATTAGAGACATTGCATTTTTCTATATATCCATATTTTTCTAATATTCTTTTTTTTTTTAATTTTTTTATTCATTTTTCCAAATTATCCCCTCCCTCCCTCCACTCCCTCCCCCCGATGACAGGCAATCCCATACATTTTACAAGTGTTACAATATAACCTATATACAATATATGTGTGTAAATACCATTTTCTTGTTGCACATTAATTATTAGCTTCCAAAGGTATAAGTAACCTGGGTAGATAGACAGTAGTGCTAACAATTTACATTCACTTCCCAGTGTTCCTTCTCTGGGTGTAGTTATTTCTGTCCATCATTGATCAACTGGAAGTGAGTTGGATCTTCTTTATGTTGAAGATTTCCACTTCCATCAGAATACATCCTCATACAGTATTGTTGTTGAAGTGTATAGTGATCTTCTGGTTCTGCTCATTTCACTCAGCAACAGTTGATTTAAGTCTCTCCAAGCCTCTCTGTATGCCTCCTGCTGGTCATTTCTTACAGAGCGATAATATTCCATAACCTTCATATACCACAATTTACCCAACCATTCTCCAACTGATGGACATCCATTCATCTTCCAGTTTCTAGCTACAACAAAAAGAGCTGCCACAAACATTTTGGCACATACAGGTCCCTTTCCGCTCTTTAGTATTTCTTTGGGATATAATCCCAATAACAGCAATGCTGGGTCAAAGGGTATGCACAGTTTGATAACTTTTTGGGCATAGTTCCAAATTGCTCTACAGAATGGCTGGATTCTTTCACAACTCCACCAACAATGTATCAGTGTCCCAGTTTTCCCACATCCCCTCCAACATTCATCATTATTTGTTGCTGTCATCTTAGCCAATCTGACAGGTATGTAGTGGTATCTCAGAGTTGTCTTAATTTGCATTTCTCTGATCAGTAGTGATTTGGAACAATCTTTCATATGAGTGGAGATAGTTTCAATTTCATCATCTGAGAATTGTCTGTTCATATCCCTTGACCATTTATCAATAGGAGAATGGTTTGGTTTCCTATAAATCAGGGTCAGTTCTCTATATATTTTGGTAATGAGACCTTTGTCAGAACCTTTACTTTTAAAAATATTTTCCCAATTTGTTACTTCTCTTCTAATCTTGTTTGCATTAGTATTGTTTGTACAGAAACTTTTTAGTTTGATGTAATCAAAATCTTCTATTTTGTGATCAATAATGATCTCTAGTTCTCCTCTGGTCATAAATTCCTTCCTCCTCCACAGGTCTGAGAGGTAGACTACACTCTGTTCCTCTAATCTATTTATAATATCATTCTTTATGCCTAAATCATGGACCCATTTTGATCTGATCTTGGTATATGGTGTTAAGTGTGGATCCATATCTAATTTCTGCCATACTAATTTCCAGTTTTCCCAACAGTTTTTTCCGAATAATGAATTTTTGTCCCTAATGTTGGTATCTTTGGGTTTGTCAAAGATTAGATTGCAATAGATGTACCCTTTTTTGTCCTTTGTACCTAATCTGTTCCACTGATCTACCGTTCTATTTCTTAGCCAGTACCAAATGGTTTTGGTGACTGCTGCTATATAATATAGCTTTAGATCAGGTACACTTAGACCACCTTCCTCTGAGTTGTTTTTCATTAGTTCCCTTGCAATTCTTGACCTTTTATTCTTCCATATGAATTTTGTTGTTATTTTTTCTAGGTCATTAAAATAGTTTCTTGGGAGTCTGATTGGTATAACACTAAATAAATAGATTAGTTTGGGGAGTATTGATATCTTTATCAAATTCGCTCGGCCTATCCAAGAGCACTGAATGTCTTTCCAATTATTTAAATCTGACTTTATTTTTGTGGCAAGTGTTTTGTAATTTTTCTCATATAATTCCTGACTTTTCTTTGGTAGATGGATTCCCAAATACTTTATACTCTCAACATTTGTTTGCAATGGAATTTTTCTTTGTATCTCTTGCTGTTGCATTTTGTTGGTGATATATAAGAATGCTGAGGATTTAGGTGGATTTATTTTGTATCCTGCCACTTTGCTAAAATTCTGAATTATTTCTAATAGCTTTTTAGCAGAGTCTTTGGGGTTCTCTAAGTATACCATCATGTCATCTGCAAAGAGTGATAGTTTGATTTCCTCATTTCCTACTCTTATTCCTTGAATCTCTTTCTCGGCTCTTATTGCCGAGGCTAGCGTTTCTAGTACTATATTGAATAGTAATGGTGATAGTGGGCAACCTTGTTTCACTCCTGATCTTACTGGAAAGGTTGCAGTTTATTTCTATTGCAAATTATGCTTACTGAGGGTCTTAAATATATGCTCCTGATTATTCTAAGGAATAATCCGTTTGTTCCTATACTCTCAAGAGTTTTTAATAGGAATGGATGTTGGATTTTGTCAAATGCTTTTTCTGCATCTATTGAGATGATCATATGGTTTTTATTAATTTGATTATTAATATGGTCAATTATACTAATAGTTTTCCTAATATTAAACTAGCCCTGCATTCCTGGCATAAATCCTAATTGATCATAGTGTATTATCCTTGGCGATGATTTTCTGAAGTCCTTTTGCTAATATCTTATTTAAGATTTTAGCAACAATATTCATTAAGGAAATTGGTCTATAGTTTTCTTTCTCAGTTTTCGATCTACCTGGTTTAGGTATTAGTGACATGTCTGTGTCATAAAAGGAGTTTGGTAGGATTCCTTCATCCCCTATTTTTTAAAATAGTTTATATAATATTGGGGCTAATTGTTCTTTAAATGTTTGGTAGAATTCACATGTAAATCCATCTGGTCCTGGGGATTTTTTCCTGGGGAGTTGATTAAACGCTTGTTCTATTTCTTTTTCTGAAATGGGACTATTTAAGCAATTTATCTCCTCTTCTGTTAATCTAGGAAGCCTCTATTTTTGGAAGAAGTCATCCATTTCACTTAAGTTATCAAATTTATTGGCATAAAGTTGGGCAAAGTAACTCCTTATTATTTCTCTAATTTCCTCTTCATTGGTTTAAAGATCCTCCTTTTCATTGGTAAGACTAACAATTTGATTTTTCCTCTTTCTTTTTCTGATCAGATTTACCAAAGGTTGATCTATTTTATTGGCTTTTTCATAAAACCAACTCTTGCTTTTATTTATTAATTCAAGAGTTTTTTTTTTTTTTTGTTTTTTGTTTTTTTTTTTTTTTAACTTTCAATATTATTGATTTCTCCTTTAATTTTTGTATTTCAAGTTTGATTTTTGGTTGGGGGTTTTTAATTTGGTCTTTTTCTACTTTTTACAATGCAGGCCCAATTCATTAATCTTCTCTTCCTCTATTTTGTTCAAATAAGCATCTAAAAATATAAAATTTTGCCTTATTACCGTTTTAGCTGCATCCCACAGACTTTGGTATGATGTCTCATCATTGTCATCATCTTGGGTGAAATTATTGTTTCTATAATTTGCTGTTTCACCCAGTCATTCTTTTTTTTTTTTTTTTTTTTTTATTATATATATATATATATATATATATATTTTATAATATTATCCCTTGTATTCATTTTTCCAATTTACCCCCCCTCCCTCTATTCCTTCCCCCCGACGACAGGCAATACCATACATTTTACATGTGTTACAATATAATCTAGGTACAATACATGTGTGCGAATATCACTTTCTTGTTGCACAATAAACATTAGAATCCGAAGGTACATGCAACCTGGGCAGACAGATATTAGTGCTAACAATTTTCATTCCCCTGCCAGTGTTTCTTCTCTGGGTGCAGCTACCTCTGTCCATCATTGATCAACTGGAAGTGAGTTGGATCTTCTTTATGTTGAAGATTTCCACTTCCATCAGAATACATCCTCATACAGCATTGTTGTTGAAGTGTACAGTGATCTTCTGGTTCTGCTCATTTCACTCAGCATCAGTTGATTTAAGTCTCTCCAGGCCTCTCTATATTCCTCCTGTTGGTCATTTCTTACCGAGCAATAATATTCCATAACCTTCATATACCACAATTTACCCAACCATTCTCCAACTGATGGACATCCATTCATCCTCCAGTTTCTAGCTACAACAAAAAGAGCTGCCACAAACATTTTGGCACATATATGTCTCTTTCCGCTCTTTAGTATTTCTTTGGGATATAATCCCAGTAGTAGCGCTGCTGGGTCAAAGGGTATGCACAGTTTGATAACTTTTTGGGCATAATTCCAGATTGCTCTCCAGAATGGCTGGATTCTTTCACAACTCCACCAGCAATGTATTAGTGTCCCAGTTTCCCCACATCCCCTCCAACATTTGTCATTATTTGTTCCTGTCATCTTAGCCAATCTGACAGGTGTGTAGTGGTATCTCAGAGTGGTCTTAATTTGCATTTCTCTGATCAGTAGTGATTTGGAACACTCTTTCATGTGAGTGGATATAGTTTCAATTTCTTCCTCTGAGAATTGTCTGTTCATATCCTTTGACCATTTATCAATTGGAGAATGGTTCGGTTTCTTATAAATTTGGGTCAGTTCTCTATATATTTTGGAAATGAGACCTTTGTCAGAACCTTTGTTTTTAAAAATATTTTCCCAATTTGTTACTTCCCTTCTAATCTTGTTTGCATTAGTATTATTTGTACAGAAACTTTTTAGTTTGATGTAATCAAAATCTTCTATTTTGTGATCAATAATGATCTCTAGTTCTCCTCTGGTCATAAATTCCTTCCTCCTCCACAAGTCTGAGAGGTAGACTATCCTCTGTTCCTCTAATCTATTTATTATCTCCCTCTTTATGCCTAAATCATGGACCCATTTTGATCTTATCTTGGTATATGGTGTTAAGTGTGGATCCATATCTAATTTCTGCCATACTAATTTCCAGTTTTCCCAACAGTTTTTTCCGAATAATGAATTTTTATCCCTAATGTTGGAATCTTTGGGTTTGTCAAAGATTAGATTGCTATAGATGTACCCTTTTTTGTCCTTTGTATCTAATCTGTTCCACTGATCTACCGGTCTATTTCTTAGCCAATACCAAATGGTTTTGGTGACTGCTGCTATATAATATAGCTTTAGATCAGGTACACTTAGACCACCTTCCTCTGAGTTTTTTTTCATTAGTTCCCTTGCAATTCTCGACCTTTTATTCTTCCATATGAATTTTGTTGTTATTTTTTCTAGGTTATTGAAATAGTTTCTTGGGAGTCTGATTGGTATAGCACTAAATAAATAGATTAGTTTGGGGAGTATTGTCATCTTTATTATATTTGCTCGGCCTATCCAAGAGCACTGAATGTCTTTCCAATTATTTAAATCTGATTTTATTTTTGTGGCAAGTGTTTTGTAATTTTTCTCATATAATTCCTGACTTTTCTTTGGTAGATGGATTCCCAAATATTTTATACTCTTAACATTTGTTTGGAATGGAATTTCTCTTTGTATCTCTTGCTGTTACATTTTGTTAGTGATATATAAAAATGCCGAGGATTTATGTGGATTTATTTTGTATCCTGCCACTTTGCTGAAATTTTGAATTATTTCTAGTAGTTTTTTAGCAGAGTCTTTGGGGTTCTCTAAGTATACCATCATGTCATCTGCAAAAAGTGATAGTTTGATTTCCTCATTTCCTACTCTAATTCCTTGAATCTCTTTCTCGGCTCTTATTGCCGAGGCTAGCGTTTCTAGTACTATATTGAATAGTAATGGTGATAGTGGGCAACCTTGTTTCACTCCTGATCTTACTGGGAAAGGTTGCAGTTTATTTCTATTGCATATTATGCTTACTGACGGTCTTAAATATATACTCCTGATTATTCTAAGGAATAATCCATTTATTCCTATACTCTCAAGAGTTTTTAGTAGGAATGGATGTTGGATTTTGTCAAATGCTTTTTCTGCATCTATTGAGATGATCATATGGTTCTTATTAATTTGATTATTAATATGGTCAATTATATTAATAGTTTTCCTAATATTAAACCAGCCCTGCATTCCTGGAATAAATCCTACTTGATCATAGTGTATTATCTTGGAGATTATTTTCTGAAGTCTTTTTGCTAATATCTTATTTAAGATTTTAGCATCAATATTCATTAAGGAGATTGGTCTATAATTTTCTTTCTCAGTTTTCGATCTACCAGGTTTAGGTATCAGTACCATGTCTGTGTCATAAAAGGAGTTTGGTAGGACTCCTTCATCCCCTATTTTTTCAAATAATTTATATAACATTGGGGCTAATTGTTCTTTAAATGTTTGGTAGAATTCACATGTGAATCCATCTGGCCCTGGGGATTTTTTCCTGGGGAGTTGATTAATAGCTTGTTCTATTTCTTTTTCTGAAATGGGACTATTTAAGCAATTTATCTCCTCCTCTGTTAATCTAGGGAGCCTATATTTTTGGAGAAAGTCATCCATTTCACTTAAGTTATCAAATTTATTGGCATAAAGTTGGGCAAAGTAACTCCTTATTATTTCTCTAATTTCCTCTTCATTGGTGGAAAGATCCCCCTTTTCATTTGTAAGACTATCAATTTGATTTTCCTCTTTCTTTTTTTTGATCAAATTTACCAAAGGTTTATCTATTTTATTGGCTTTTTCATAAAACCAACTCTTGGTTTTATTTATTAATTCAATAGTTTTTTTACTTTCAATTTTATTGATTTCTCCTTTTAATTTTTGTATTTCGAGTTTAATTTTTGGTTGGGGGTTTATAATTTGGTCTTTTTCTAGCCTTTTAAGTTGTAAGCCCAATTCGTTAATCTTCTCTTTCTCAATTTTCTTCAAATAAGCCTCTAAAGATATAAAATTTCCCCTTATTACTGCTTTAGCTGCATCCCAAAGATTTTGATATGATGTCTCATCATTATCATTATCTTGGGTGAAATTGTTAATTGTTTCTATAATTTGCTCTTTCACCCAGTCATTCTTTAAGATGAGATTATTCAGTTTCCAATTACTTTTTGGTCTATTTACCCCTAACTTTTTACTGAATGTAGCTTTTATTGCATTGTGATCTGAGAAGAAGGCATTTATTATTTCTGCCTTCCTACATTTAATTTTGAGATCTTTATGTCCTAATATATGGTCAATTTTTGTATAGGATCCATGAACTGCTGAGAAGAAAGTATATTCCTTCCTATTGCCATTCAGTTTTCTCCAAAGGTCTATCATACCTAGTTTTTCTAATGTTCTATTTACTTTTTTAATTTCTTTCTTGTTTGTTTTGTGGTTTGATTTGTCTAAATCTGAGAGTGCTAGGTTGAGATCTCCCACTATTATAGTTTTACTGTCTATTTCTTCTTGCAGTTCTCTTAACTTTTCCTTTAGAAAGTTAGATGCTATACCACTTGGTGCATATATGTTTAGTATTGATATGGCTTCATTATTTATGCTACCTTTCAGCAGGATATAGTTTCCTTCCTTATCTTTTTTAACGAGATCTACTTCTGCTTTTGCTTGATCTGAGATAAGGATAGCTACCCCTGCTTTTTTGGCTTTACCTGAAGCATAATAAGCTCTGTTCCAACCTTTTACCTTTACTCTGTATGTATCTCCCTGCTTTAAGTGTGTTTCCTGTAGACAACATATTGTAGGGTTCTGCTTTTTGATCCAATCTGCTATCCGTCTCCGTTTGATGGGATCGTTCATCCCATTTACATTTACAGTTAAAATTACTAATTCTGTATTTCCTGCCATCGTATTATCCCCAGATTATACTTTTTTCCCTTGACCCCCCTGATCCCCCTCCCCGATATTTAATTTACAAACCCCCCTTGTGACGCGCAACCCTCCCTCTTTTTTTTTTTTTTTTTTTTTTAGGATCCCTCCCCCCTCCCTCCAAGTCCCTTCACTTATTCTCCTTTTCCTTTCCCCTTTTCCTCTCCCCCCTTTTAATGAGGTGAGAGAAAATTCTCTGAAAAACAAATATGTTAATTATTTACTCTTTGAGCCTCTTCTGATGAGAGTAAGATTCACACAATGATTCTCCCCCTCACTAAGTTCCCTCAGATATGGTGTATTTTCTATGTCTCTTCCTGGGATGTAGTTTCCCTCTTTTTATCACTCCTTCCCCTTTTTCTGAACCGACCTCCTTCCCTTTACCACACCCCCCTTTTTTTCTTTTATATCAGTAAAATCAAATTATCCTTGAGTATTTTTTATATACCCACAACAAAGTTACAGTTCTCAAGGGTTCTGTGTACCTTTTTCTGTTTCTCTTCAGTCTTGTGGATGTAGATCAAATTTTTTGTTTAAGTCTGGTTTTTTTCTTAGAAACATATAGAATTCCTCTGTTTCATTGAATGACCATCTTCTTCCATGGAAAAAGATGCTAAACTTAGCTGGGTAGTTCATTCTTGGTTGCAGTCCTTGATCTTTTGCCTTTCGGAATATCAGGTTCCAGGCCCTTCTATCTTTTAATGTGGAGGCAGCCAGATCTTGGGTGACCCTTATTGTGGCACCTTGGTATTTAAATTGTTTTTTTCTAGCTGCTTGCAGGATTTTCTCCTTTGTGTGGTAATTCTGCAGCTTAGCCACAATATTCCGTGGTGTTCTTTTTTTAGGGTCTATTTCAGAAGGAGTTCGATGAATTCTTTCCACATCTACTTTCCCTTCTGTTTCTATTATCTCTGGACAGTTCTCTTTGATAATTTCCTGTAAAATAGAATCTAGGCTCTTTTTTTGGTCATAGTTTTCTGGAAGTCCAATAATCCGCAGATTATCTCTCCTAGATCTATTTTCCAGGTCTATAGATTTTCCCAGTAAGTATTTGACGTTGTTCTCCAGCTTCTCATTTTTTTTGTTTTGTTTGACTGATTCTTGGGTTCTCTGTGAATCATTCATTTCTATTTGTTCCATCCTGACTTTTAAGGAGTTATTTTCTTCTTTCACAGTTTTTAGTTCTTTTTGTAAATGCCCAATTTCATTTTTAAATGAATTATTTTGCTCTATTGAATTTTTTTCCATTTCCCTAATTTTTTTTTTTTGAGAATTATTTTCTTTTTCCAATTCAGAAATTCTATTTTCTTGAGACTTTTTTATCTTTTCCAATTCAGAAATCCTACTTTCCTGTGTTTTTTTAACCTTTTCTAATTCACTAATTTTGTTTCCCTGCATCTCCTGTGAATTCTTTATTTTTTCCAACTCCAATTTCAGGACGTTGTTATTCTCTATCATAACTTCCCTTTCCTTGCCCCATTTTTCTTCGATCTCCCTCAATTTCTTAAGAGCTTCTTCTAGGAGAGAGTTATGTGATGGGGGGCAGGAATCGTTCCCCTTTAGGTTGTTATCTTCTGAATCTTTGCTGTTAACTTCCTCGGGGTTGGATACCCGCTCTTTCTCTGTATAGAAGGAATCTATAGTTTTTCTAGCTTTTTTGCTCATACTTAAAAAATGTTTTGGGGTCTGTCCCTGGGGTAGGAAATTATTTACTTCTTTACCAGCTTCCTCCCAGACCGGATGGATGCAGCGGCCCCTGCGCCCGCGCTAAGATAGAGCTCTGGGAGAGAGTTCCCCACCCCCTCCCTGGAAGCGCCTCAGAGGTGATTAGCACTGCTGTGCTTCGAGGGCGTAGAATAGTGAAGACAGCAAGAAGCTCAGCCTATGTGTCCGGGTGGGGAGTGGACGTCTGCAGCAGGTGACGTGAGAAGCCCCTGCGCTCAAACTGGAAGTGTCTGCCAGAAACCGCGGTCCCTAGTTCAAAGGTTCCGCTTCTCTGGGACTTCCTGGAGCTGAGTTCCACTCCCTCCAGCTAAGCTAGGCAGTGTGTGTTGCCTTGGGCCGTATCCACCCACTTGTCAGTCTCTTAACTATTCTCAGGAGGGAGCTGAGGCCACACCCCCTGGTGCCTGAGTCACCCCCAGGGTCCGGGGAAAATCTAATCTGAGTTTTAAAATATTTTGGCTTTCTCTTCTGAACTGCTAAATAATTAGCAGAGAAGAGCTAACAGCCTGTGCCAGATTCCTTTACCTCAGTGGCTTCTCTGATCCCAGAGCCCCTCCCAGCGCAATGGGCGCAGTGTGCCCCTACCCCACCGTCTGTGCTGGTCTTTCTTATTCCTCCCCTGAGAACTGACCTTTCCTGTTGAAACTCCAGATTCTCTTCAGCTGGTAAGTCGTGCTTCCAGTCCTTGTGGTATCTATCAGTCCTGAGCTAATTTTGAGACTTAATTTATCTAATTGGTTGTGAGGGAGTGAGGACGTTCACTGAGTCGTGTGTTTCCTCTCCGCCATCTTGGCTCCGCCCCCTCACCCAGTCATTCTTTAAGATTCAGTTTCCAATTACTTTTTGGTCTATTTACCCCTAACTTCTTATGGAATATAGCTTTTATTGTATTGTGATCTGAGAAGAAGGCATTTATTATTTCTGCCTTCCTACATTTAATTTTGAGATCTTTATGTCCTAATACATGGTCAATTTTTGTATAGGTTCCATGAACTGCGGAGAAGAAAGTATATTCCTTTCTATCACCATTCAGTTTTCTCCAAAGGTCTATCATACCTAGTTTTTCTAATGTTCTATTTACTTTTTAAATTTCTTATTTGTTTTGTGGTTTGATTTTCTAAATCTGAGAGTGCGAGGTTGAGATCTCCCACTGTTATAGATTTACTGTCTATTTCTTCTTGCAACTCTCTTAACTTTTCCTTTAGAAAGTTAGATGCTATACCACTTGGTGCATATATGTTTGGTATTGATATGGCTTGATTGTTTATGCTACCTTTCAGCAGGATGTCGTTTCCTTCCATATCTCTTTTAATTAGATCAGTTTCTGCTTTTGCTTGATCTGAGATAAGGATGTGGGCCAAGATTTCTCAGCAAAAGTGGTTTTGGAACTCTTCCACTGATGGGAGGCTATTGGATCTTTCTAAATGGTAGATGGCAGGTTACAGTTAGTACTGAGGAGAGGAACCAGCCTGAAGGCCTTGATAACAAGGATGTCCTCTTGGAAGAAATGCATCAGGACTGGTGAGGTGGTGTGCAAGAGAAGGGACTGAATGGGACCAGGAGGTGGTTTCCCAGAGGCTCTAGCAGCTCAGGCCTTGGTTTCAGGACATCACATGGTTCCTCTTCTCAGAGGATTGTAGGACAGGAAAGGTCAGACCTGGCTCTAAATTTCAGGAAGCCACATGATCCCTATTTTTAAAGGTCAGTAGGGGAAAAGAGGTCAGACCCTCAGCCAAAATTTCAGGCAGTCATGTGACCTACAGGACCTAGACAGCATTGCTGTTTCATTGGCCAATGGTTACTTCCTTTTCAGTCCATCCAATGAAGCTGAGACTTTTGCTATTTAATCCATTCCCTAGTTTTGGCCTGGGACCTCACATCATGCTGGGCTGCTCCCTTGGTGTGCTGGGACCTCTCCTTACGAGGAGGGAACCCATGCTTTCTGTGGGCATGTGGACATGTCTCAGAGTAGCCCATTTGAGTCAGGGGGTTGCACACAGATTCCTGCTTTTTTCCCTCTGTCCTTGTTTTTTGCCTGGGGGTCAGATTTTTTTCTTCCATAAGTGAGGAATGTGGTTAGGTGTGTAAAAAATTGTAATTCTTTCACTTTGGTCACTTGCTGTCTGAGCAACATGGGATTAAGGGAGCAAAGGAGAAACATTGGGAACAGAAATTTTGACAATGAATGTTGAAAACTCTATTTGGAAAAATAATAATTTTAAGATTAAAGTCATAAATTTTAAAGTAAATACTATACTCTATGAAATCTTTCCAAAGTAAGATCTCAGCCTTCTGCCATCTTCTCTCGTTTTCCTCCCTCTCCTTTTGTCTCAATTTTCCCCTCTTTATGTCTTCCCTCCCTTCCTCAGTTGGCCTCCCTCCATGGTGCCTTGTCTCTTTTTCTCCTTCCTATCTGCCCTGTCTCCACCCCCCTCTCACAATCAGCCCTCTGTTGAAATCTTTCCAGTATTTTACTGGGGTTGCTGATGTGTCTTGTTCAATTCCAATTGTAACCCCTGCCTATTTGAATTTTTTGTCCTTCCAAAATTTTGCCTTTGATCTGAGGGATTTTGAAATTTGGCACGTTTCTCCCTATGTGTTTTCCACAATAGATTTTGTTGAGATGGTAGTGTGTAATGGTCCAAGGAGGAGTCAGGCACAGTGAAACTGGAGGTAAAGAAGCAATAATGCCTGAGTCCCCTGGAAGTGGGTCTGCTGTCAACTCCCAGGGACCACCTCATGGGTGGGAACTCTGGTGGAATTGAGATGCACATCATCAACAGGAGGCGTCTCTTTTTCTGATTGGCTGTTCCAGGGACCTCATAGACCTCCTTAAGCTGTGGGAGGAGGAAGCAGGTCCTCTTTGGCCTGGTGTTCTGGGAGTCACCAGGAGGTCAGCTTGGCAGGAGGAGAACATGTGAATAAAAGACCTTGAGCTTGCACATGGCTGTTCTTAAACCCTCTACTGTGTATCTAAACCATCCTTCTTATGGAATGATGGCCAGAGATCTTTGAAGACCTCAGACAGAGGTAAGCATGGTAAAACTGGTTTAACACTGCAAAAGAAAGTGAATGGAGGGAGATTCCTCTGAGGACCTGGGTATTAGGAGACACTGGCAATAGTGAATGCAGAGTGGAACCAGGACATTCACAAATGTCCTGAATGCTTAGAGTTATCATAAGTGGTGCCCAAACTTGGGGTGTGCTGTAGACTGCCAGGCCCCCAGTAATTAATCTTGAAGACAAGGTAGTGCCTCACCCAGGAGGGAATGCAGAGAGGCATTATGGATCTAAGGATACCTAGGATCAAGCTCCAGCCCACAGCTATGCATGTGGCTCATGTAAATAGGTTAAAGAGCCAGATGGATGGTCTTTCAACAAAGGTCACTTCTGAAGAACAGCAGGAACTTGCTTTCAAGCTCCAAGGCCTTTACTCCTATGCCCATTAAATACACCTCAGCAAGAAAAAAATCCAGAGCTAATCAGGATGCTTGAGGGTAGAGAGTAAAAAATACAAGAAGTCTAGGTTGAGTTAGAGCTCAACCAAAAAATCACATGACAAAGAATTAAAAAAGAGAAGACAATTACAGGCTGAATTAGAGGTTGAGTTAGAGAAAGGAGAAAAAGTTAGCTAAGAGCAGTTAGAACAGCAGAAAGACTTCTGCCTACTGGCTGAAACTGAGAAGGAAAAAAACTAGCAGAAAGCTGGTGAACCTGCCATATGGAAACTAACCAAAGGAATCCTCTTTAGCATTTTGTTAATTTATCTCATTTGCTGCTGCTTAAGAGGATCTACTGGCCAAAGTAGGCATTTTACTACAGAAACTACCCTGCTAATGGGGATGGGATTTGGTTCTTTTCATATGCAAATTCAGTTTCTGCTTCAGTTCTGCCCACCACTGAGCATGTGCCTTTGGGGATTTTCCATTTCCTGACCCTCCTACCTCCACTCCACCTTCAGTGGCCTGAGGAGGAGGAGTGGGAAGGGCAATGATATCAGCAGGGCCCACTAGCCCCTAAGTCTTCATTACAAAAGGTGGGAAGTGTCTTCATTGCCTCAGTCAAGGAGAGATGATGGTCAGAGTCTCTCTGAAAATGCTGCATTCCAACCTGCTCAGTTAGTCTCTAACAAGCCTGTGTGGGTAAGAGTTTGCAGTTAGAGAGTAGTTTTTATGCCTATAGGACTACAGAGATGTTTTCTGGGAAACTGGAACTCCTCTTGGCTCACCTTGCAGAGCTTTTGCTTCCACTCAGTGTGAGCTTGATGGCCTCATCCCTGAGGGTGCTTATAAGACACTTGTCTATTCATAGGAGGGTTTGGGAAACTGAGGAATGTGTAACTATTGTTCCATTCAGTAATATAGACACTGTGTGATCTGTGACCCAGGAGGAGAAGGAACATCAGATTTATGGACTCACACTGGTGCAAAACAATTGGGTGATTTATTTATTCAAACTTTTGACTTCCAGCAACAGAAATCAGGGATATTAGAACTGCAGCTGTAACACCTGAACGTCCTTTGCTCGTCATCTGTATGAACGACACACCACTGAAAAGGTGGCTAGACCCACATGTAGATCACACAGCTATTAGAAGTCCCAGCTGGTCTGGTAATTGGCAAAAGATTACAGCAAACGCCCATATGTCTGGCACAAAAGGATCTATAGGAGCTGAAATTAGTGCTACCTCTGAGATGGGAATTTAAAGATGAGAAGTTTTTATTTTACAACTGAAAGGTTCTGCCTCAATCAGTGGGAAAGAGATCTTACAAAGTGAAAACATTCAGCTTCAGTAGGTATAGAATAGGAGCAACTTCATCAAGGACATTTACAAGCTTCTGCAAGTCCTTGGAATGCACCAGAATTTGTCATTGAGTGGAGAAAAAAAGTAAATGGATAGATGGAGACAATGGAAACTCTTCAGTTTGGCCATATGATGGCCTGGGGAGAGGCTTTGCTCTGTTTTCCACTTATACCCAATGCCTCCAAATTATTGGGTGGAAAACCAACACGCCACCTGACAAAGTCACTGAGTCATTGCTGCAGGACATGATTTTTCTTGTATACACCTGCCTCTGTGCCTTTCTTGACCAAAAGGTGTATATAATGGAAATTGCTGACTCAATACATGCCGCCTCCTTGACATCCATCCACCTAGAAATCCCGCCTCCTTGACATTCTTCCTCCTTGACATCCTGCCTCTATGACATCCTGCCTCTTTATCATCCCGCCTCCTTGACATCCATCCGCCTAGACATCCCGCCTCCTTGACATTCTTCCTCCTTGACATCCTGCCTCCTTGACATCCTGCCTCTTTATCATCCCGCCTCCTTGACATCCTTCCTCCATGACATCCTGCCTCTTTGACATCCTGCCAACATGACATCCTTCCTCCTTGAAATCCTGCCTCCAATATATCCTTCCTCCTTGACCTCCTGCCTCCTCCATGACATCCTTCCTCCATGACATCATGCTTCCTTGAGGTCCTTCCTCCATGACATCCTGCCTTCTTGACATCCTTCCTTCTTGACATTCTTCCTCCTTGACATTCTTCCTCCTTGACATCCTGCCTCCATGACAGCCTGCCTCTATGACATCCTGCCTCTTTATCATCCCGCCTCCTTGACATCCAGCCAACATCACATTCTATGTGTGTGTGTTTGTGGGGGGTTGGGGGTGGTGGAATTAGCACTTGTGGCTCTTAAGAGCGTCCACTCCAACACGTGCCTAGCCTAAAAATGTGAAAGAGGCCACAGCCTCTTCTGTGGGAGGGAGTACTGGGTGGGCTCACTTCTTCATTATCCTCTCCTTGGGGCCAGTTGGAGGAGGGTTCCAATATCTCGGGGCAGGTGTCACATTCTGTGGGAGGCTCCGGCTCTATTTTGACTGGCCGATTTGGCCAACGAATAGTCACTTTTATAATAAATGGTGGGCTTTCTTCTTCCTCTGATTCTTCTCCTAGGTCCTCTCCTAGGTCTTGACCTAGGTCGATAGAGGTATCAGAGGAACTACTAGATGGGGCATCGCTGTCAAAAAAGACATTTGGGCTTTCCTCCAAAGAAGCACTGCTGCTTAAGGGAGCAACAAGGTGAGGGGGATCTGGGAATAGAAATTTTTTTAATTTTTGGAAACAGCTCCTCTGCTCCTCCTGGACCAAGTCTGTGAATGAAGAAGGAAAAGATGAGCAAAGGGGAAGGAATCAGGAAGCACATTTGGGGTGGGAAAGATAGCAGCAGCATAGGGTTTATGACCTACCAAGAGTGATCCCTGGCCTTTGGAGGATAACTGGGCCCTTTTCAGTGTGCTCCAGCATATGCTCTCCCTCCTTACATACTTGGAGGAAGCCCAAGAGGCAACTCCATTGCTTCCCATTTTTCTGGGAACCGACTTATTTGTACAGTTGTTAGTATGGGGTCACCCCCTTAGACTGGGAGCTCCTCCAGACCAGAGCCTGGCTTGGGCCATTCTTTATATGCCTCAGTGCTTAATATGGAGCTTGGCCCAGAGTACATAATGTTTATTGACTGTGGCCTCCATTCTTTCTTCCCCCTTTCTCACTCTTCTTAACTCTACACTGTCATTTCTCACTTTCTTACTAATTAAACGCAAAGTTACTCTCATAATTTCCAAAGTATAAAAGTGAATGGATTGTTTGCTGTTTAATTTATTGAATATTTTGCCCAATGTAGTCAATATTTTTCTTTGACATTTGCTTTCAAGATTTTTGCTTTCTAGGTTTTTTCCCCTGATTCCCACTTACAATTATTGAAACACATTTATAATTATGCAAACTTTTATATAAAAGTTGTGAATAAATACATAATCTTCTACCTTAATGAAAAATAAAAGTCTCCAAAAAATTAAGTTAAAAGTAGAGAGAAGAGTGAAATAAAGAATGCTTCTATCTATATTCAGACATAATCATTCCTTTTCTGAGAATGGATGGGGTTTTTTTGTTTTTGTTTTTTGTGTAAGCCCTTCAGAGTAGTTGTGGATGATTGTATTCACGGGAATAACAAAATCATTTTCAGTTGTTTACCCCAGAACATTGCTGTCATTTCACGTATGGCATATTTCACTCTGTTCATGGAGGACTTTGCAGGTTTGGGTTTTTTTTTTTTTTTTTTCACCTGAGAACATTCTTCTCATCATTTCCCAGGGAACAATGATATGTCATCAGAGGAACTTGCCTCAAAAATTGTTTTTTTTTTTTTTTTTTTTTTTTTTTTTTCCATTTACCATTGCTAATTGTATTTGCCTTCATTTATTCTCTCTCTTTTTAGTCTGACTTTCCTCAAAGGTGTTTCATTATTGATCAAGGACTTCCCCAAAATAATCTGAGCTTTTGTCACCTCCCCTCTTCCCATATTCCATTCCCCTGCTATTTTCCTGCAGGCTAAAATAGAGTTCCATATCCCTAGTTTATATTTAGGGTATCTCCTATTTGAACCAAGACTGATAAGAGCAAAATTCACTCAACCAACTTCTGGTCGCTCTCTTCCCCTTCAGTGAAAAACACTTTCATGCCTCTTTTTCTTATGGCAGGTAATTTGCACCATTCCACTTCTTTCCCCCCCTTTTTCCTGTACATTCCTGCATCAGTCTTTCCATCAGTTTTTTAAAAAAGATATTATCCTTTCATATTCCACTCATATTCCTTCTTCTCTGGCTACTTATACTCCTTTTACCTATCAGAATAAGGATAATGTCCTAAGCAGTTAAAAGTGTCATCATCCTATGTTGCAATGTAAACAGATCAAGCTGAAACCCATCCCAGGTGTATTGACCCTGCTTCAGTCTCTCACTTGAGCTCTCTTCCCAAATTCCCACATATTATCTTTTGGACATTTTGTCCCATTTGTCCAACTGAACCAAAAGCTCAAAGTGACCAAAACAGAATCTGTTCCTTGTCCTGCACTCTCTGCCCTCTTCTGAACTTCCCCTTTCTGTCACCCAGGTTTACATGCTCAGTCATCCACCAGTCTTCCCTTTGCTTAGCCCACATATCATCCATTGAGTTAGGCATCTTTTAATTCCTTCCTCAACATTTTCCCCCCAGAAGTTTTCTTTTCTTTAGTCGCATAGCAAACAACCAGTTCACCCTGTTCACCTGTCTCCTACACTCTTTTGATAGCTTCATTGTTCCATTAGGATTATGCCTTCTGACATGACTTTTCCATACTCTATATTTATCTGGCATATTGTTGGTGTGCTTTTGGTCTTACCACTTAGAATGAATTTTTGGGCATATCTTCCTCATTTAATATAGTGCCTGATAAAAGAACAAATGTTACTACATATTTCTTGAGTAATTGATTCTCACCTTGAGGCAATATCAGATTTTTTTTCCCCATCCTGAGGTTCAAGAATTTCCTGAGGGAAAAAAATGTCAACAAATAAATGTTAAGCTTTGGTTCCAATCACTACCCCATCTTCCCAGCTAAATGAGCAGCAAGTAGTATAAGAAAGCCCTAATAGCTCATTGGGCACAGCCCAGCTATTGCCTTTCATCATCTTATTTGTTGTTACAATAGAGCCAGCCCCAACATAATTGTTAAAATTTTTTTTATCCATTTTAACCAATTTGATCCATTCCTAAAGATCCCTTTCTCTCTTTCCTCCTTTCTCCATCCCTTCTTTCTTCTCTCCTCATCATTCAAAGCAATCCAAAGGCAGCAATGGAGAAAATCCTTTGTATGTCAATAGAAGAAAAAGAGAATGGAATCTAGAAGGCAACTGTCTGTCTGCATAAAGAAGAATCTGTCAAGTTCATTTGTTTTGCTCTGGTGGATAACTTCTATCAGACGGCCCAAAACACAAAATTTCTGAGAATAATTTCAATTTTCTTTGATTTCAAAACATCCTATGGACCTATCACGCTTACAGTCCATGGGCTGGATTCCTGCTACTTCTTTCCCCAAAGAGTTCTCTCCTATTTGTATGCTCAAATGCACAAGACCTAAGGGCAAAGTACAAACTATGATATGGGCCAGAAGGGCCAGAAAAAGAGGCCTGAAAGTCTTAACACTTCTACCCTGGACAAACCTTTCTTAACCCTTTCAGTGTTTTAAGGCACACTACCTCTCTAAGAAGAAATGACAGATTGGCTACCCAACTACAGGAGATAATTTTTTCACACATTCATACAACAACCTTGTCCACCCCATCTAATCAAAAAATAAAAATCATAAAAAAATAAGAGGAAAACATATTCGTTTTGAGATTGCAATTTTTTTTTTTTTTTAACAATTTAAAATATGGTTTGGAGAAAGATGGAAGTTTTCAAAAGGTGAATTGTCAGAAAAAGGTTAAGAAATATGATGCTGCACTGCCCCATCTCCTCTCCACCTAAGGGGATCCACAAGTCTCTGATGGTTCAGCTTGATCCCCCATTGGATGGAATTGTTTGAATGTTCTAACAATGAGTATTAGGAGGCAGTCTTGAGATCATATCAGAAAAAAGAGAGAGAGAGAGAGAGAGAGAGAGAGAGAGAGAGAGAGAGAGAGAGAGAGAGAGAGAGAGAGAGAGAGAGAGAAGAGAGAGAGAGAGAGAGAGAGAGAGAGAGAGAGAGAGAGAGAGAGAGAGAGAGGAAGCACCTCCCTTCTCTCCTTTGCACTGCACTCAAACCTTTCCCAACATACCATCCATCTCATTTGATCCTTATGGCAACCCTGTGAGGAAATAAAGGCAAACAGGTTTGCCTCAGGAACACTCAGCTCTGTGTGAGGTTGAATTTGAAAGTTTTGTCATCCTAACTCCCAGGCCCTGGTCTTTGTTCTACTCAAGAACAGAGAAGCTTCTTCAGGATAACAACAAAAAGCTATTTTCTTTATAAGTGAGTCTCAAATGGTTTGAGTTACCTCAGCAGAGTTTACAAGAGAGTGTACTCTCTCATGATCTCAGTTGTATCCCCCCATTGAGTACAGAGGAACAACCATCTTTGTCCATGTCCTATTGCTGGTACAAGGTATATCTCTCACATTGATATCTAGAAACAATGACTTCCCACAAAATGACACACCTCCCCCCCACCAAATACAAACTCGCTCATTCCTCCTTCTCCATATTTGGCTTTACCTATCCCCAGAATAGTGTGTTATTGTAAAGCCTCCTACCTGTAAGGACTTGTGGAAGATGAGACAAAGGCAATCTCTCAGTTGCTTTCTATCTTTTCTCTCAATATCTATCTTCTCTATATCTATCTCTGTCTTCTCTAACTTCTCTACCTCTATACCCTTCCCCCCCAACCCCCTCCCTGAGCCCTCCCCCTTTGCCTCCCCTCCTCCCTGTCCCTCCCCTTTCCTCCTCCCCCCTTCCCCCTCCCCCCTGCCCCCTGCCCCCCTCCTACCACTTCTCTCCTCTCCTTCTCTCCTACCACCTGTCTCCTCTCCTTCTCCTATTACTTCTCTCCTTCTCTCCTCCTCCTTCCACCTCTCTCCCTTTCGCTCTGTCTTTGGCTCTGGCGCTCTCTGGCTCTCTCCCTCACTCTCTCTATCTCTCTCTCCTGCTCTCTCTCCCTCTCTCTCTACCGCACAGAGCACAGCGGTTGAGATTCCTGGGCTTTTAACCTAGTAACTGTTTGTGAGGTAGCGATGACATCACATGCAACCCTTCTTCTGTTCTATCACTTGAGTTCTTCCAGTCACCTCTGTGATTGCAAGGCTGGAGTATATGTACAGAAACAGGAAGCTTGTTGGTTACATAGTTCCTGAACCTAAGCCACTCTGCCTTAATTGGCTTTCAAACTGTATGGCCCACTGATTCTCATTACATACTTTTGTCATTTTCCACCCAGAGGGTATCTTTACAAAAGATGAAAAGTATTTCGCAACATTTAACTTTGTATATCTTTGTGTTTGTCTGACCGTTCATTAATAAGGGAAAAAAAAAATAGATTTGTATCTGACGTGCAGAGATAAGAAGGAAATGTTATTCTTCCATGTCAAACTTTTTTTGATTCAGCTTTCATTGCTTTTCTCTTTCTGGTTCAAGTCCAGGACAGATAATTTGCTTTCTTTACTGACAGGACAACATAACTGGTATTTTCCTTCTTCTCCTCCTCTCTACCTTCCCGATATTCTTTACCTCCATTCATATCCTTTTGTTAAACTTCATTTTGTTTATTTTTTTTTGAAGCTTTTTATTTGCAAAACGTAGGCAAGGATACATATTTATCCTTAAAAAACCTTGCATTTCAAATACTCCCACCTTCCCAACCACTAACCAGATTACATGCCATCCACAATATGTTTAACATGGATAAAATACATTTTCCTTCCAAAATAGGCATGCAAATTTACACAATAATGTTGCTGTGCAGTCAAAATGTGATCATTAAGTAAAAAAAAAAAAATTGGGAAAGAATATAAAATTTAAGCAATTAATACCAAAATGTGTGAAAATGAAATACTGTCAGGTACCCTCAGTTCCCACAGGCCTCTCTCTGGGTGAAATGACTCTCATCATCCCAAGATCATTGCCCTAGGCGTGAATGACCTCATTGTTGAAGAGAGCCACTTCCATCAGAATTGATCATCCTATAATCTTGAGTTGCCACTTACAATGATGTCCTGGTTCTCCTCACTTTACTTAGCATCAGTTCATGTTAGTCTCATGTAAGCTGTAAAAACATCTTTTAAAGATCTCTCATTAAGGCCTAGTAGACGCTATGGAAATTGTCATCTCTGCTCTGGCTGTGTTAAGGGAAGTTGGAATAGATTGAGAATGTTAGGGAAAAACAGAAAAGCAGTTGATTCCCTTTAAATACTGGCAGGCAATAGCCTACTCCTCAAGCCTTTTCTGATTCACAGAGGAAAGAGTAAAAGATTTGTGTGGACTGCCAAAAACAACCAAAAAGTAACATTGTTGTTGTTGTTGTTTTAATTGTAGAAGTGAGATTTGGCTTGTAACTTAAATTTTTTATCTGAAAAAAAAATCCCTAAAACTTATCTGGATCTGGTTTGTACTTTGAAAGCCTGGAGACCTGAGAATATGCAGCTCTCAATTGAGACAGGTGAAAGAGGACAAAGAAAGAGGGTATCAGTCAAAGAATGTAACCAGAAAGTGAAGAGGAGTCATTTTCTGGAATTTCTCTTCAATTGTAAGTATGTTAAGCTTCTTGAAAGTATCTTGTGAGGAACCTTGTTATCCCTGAGAAATAACTAGTTGGATTTACAAGGATCCCAATGAAGGATGAGGTTATTGATAATCTACAACTTGGTTAAGTAGAAATAATTTCTAGTGAGTGGCTTTTACACCTGGAATGTTGTGCTTAAGGCCACCTCCTTAGATATCAAGATGAGTTGTAAATTTTAGATGATGGGTCTCTATTACAATGGCATGAGATAATCACTATTCATTCACTGGTATGTGCTAGAATTGTGAATTTGTTTACTTTAATCACAAAAACTTAGAGATTCGTGTGCAGACATTGAAACATTACAGAAAATGTCCATCTGTATGTGATATAATTTAACGTTAAAAATTAGGAAGATAAAACAAAGTTTTGGTAACTTACCTTAAGAGGTCACATATTTGTATCCCCTAACTAGATGAAATATATTGCTTTCTAAAATGTTTATTGGGTAATTTGTAAAAGTTATGACCTATGCTTTAAAATTTCATCAGCTTGGCTGGACATTTGTATGAGCTTTATAAAATTTGGCCCAAAGTTATTTAGATATTAGCTAAACTATGGAAGGTTTCAAAATCAAGTGACAAGAAAGATTGATTTGTAAAAGCAATTGACAGTTTGAATGCAACATCCACTATGAATAGCACAAGGTAATGTGTTGATTAAAAAAAAAGAAAAAAGCAACGACTTTTCTTCATTGGTGTGTATGTTGAATTGGAAAAGACTATAAGTTAAGATTCCTATGCATTGTTGTGACAGGCTGTGTTCTGTTTATTCAGCGGTTACTTATGGAAATTTTGAAGTTGCTCATGAAATAGCGATTATTTTCATTATACTGAAATCTAAAATTGTTAAATAGTATTGATGCAATAGGTTGATAGAAGGAAAGTGAAATCATGGTAGAATGGTGGAGAAAGAGAGAGAGGGATGCAGGAGAGAGGAGGGCATAGAGAGTAGCAGAATGTTTTAGCTGGTACCAAAATGTATTTCCAAGACCCAGAGTTTGAGAGATATAATGGACACCTGCAGTGGTAGATATGAGGTGAAGTTGGAGCAGATAGAAAGGGGATTTAATAATGTGGAAAGAAAGGGTCATTCTTTAGTGGAATTTGCCATTTGCCAGGAGAAAGGAAACAGCAGTTTGGGTCATGCTAAATCCTAAAAGGGGCTAAGCATCCTAACAGTGTTAGCTCTAAGGAGAAGTGGGTTTGGAAAGCTTGGTGGCATTAGGAGTGATACCACATGGCATAGGGAAAGGACAAGGATACCATGAGTCAGAGTGTCGTGAGGGGGGGGCTGACCCAGAGGAGGCCAGTGGTCTTGGGGTTGCCCATGGGTAGAATTTGTGAGAAGGATTTGAGCCCCAAAACATGAATGGGATTTCTGGTTAAGCAGGCCAGGGAAGTAGACTTCTGCCCCTGTTTTGTAAACTTGCCGGGTTTGGAAAAAAGCTTGGTTCTGGATGGAGAATTCCAGTCTCTTCATCTTTAAATTTCTGGAGCAGTTCAGAACAGGTATATTTCGAAGGGCAAGGGGGACGGTCTGCCAGGGAGCTAAAGGGCTACCAAAAGGTGCAGCCCCTTTGATACAGCAGTGTTTCTATGGAGCCTATACCCCAAAGAGATCTTAAAGGAGGGAAAGGGGTCCTCATGTGCACAAATGTTTGTGACAGCCCTTTTGATAGTGGCTAGAAACTGGAAACTGAGTGGATAGCTATCAGTTGGAGAATGACTGAATAAACTGTGGTATATGAATGTTATGGAATATTATTGTATGTTTTGCCCAGATAAATTCTGCAGCAAGATTTGAGTCCAGGTCCTCTTGACTCTATGTCATAGTGTCTCCATGTTGCCTCTTATTAGAGACATTGCATTTTTCTATATATCCATATTTTTCTAATATTCTTTTTTTTTTTTTTATTCATTTTTCCAAATTATCCCCTCCCTCCCTCCACTGCCTCCCCCCGATGACAGGCAATCCCATACATTTTACAAGTGTTACAATATAACCTATATACAATATATGTGTGTAAATACCATTTTCTTGTTGCACATTAATTATTAGCTTCCAAAGGTATAAGTAACCTGGGTAGATAGACAGTAGTGCTAACAATTTTACATTCACTTCCCAGTGTTCCTTCTCTGGGTGTAGTTATTTCTGTCCATCATTGATCAACTGGAAGTGAGTTGGATCTTCTTTATGTTGAAGATTTCCACTTCCATCAGAATACATCCTCATACAGTATTGTTGTTGAAGTGTATAGTGATCTTCTGGTTCTGCTCATTTCACTCAGCAACAGTTGATTTAAGTCTCTCCAAGCCTCTCTGTATGCCTCCTGCTGGTCATTTCTTACAGAGCGATAATATTCCATAACCTTCATATACCACAATTTACCCAACCATTCTCCAACTGATGGACATCCATTCATCTTCCAGTTTCTAGCTACAACAAAAAGAGCTGCCACAAACATTTTGGCACATACAGGTCCCTTTCCGCTCTTTAGTATTTCTTTGGGATATAATCCCAATAACAGCAATGCTGGGTCAAAGGGTATGCACAGTTTGATAACTTTTTGGGCATAGTTCCAAATTGCTCTACAGAATGGCTGGATTCTTTCACAACTCCACCAACAATGTATCAGTGTCCCAGTTTTCCCACATCCCCTCCAACATTCATCATTATTTGTTGCTGTCATCTTAGCCAATCTGACAGGTATGTAGTGGTATCTCAGAGTTGTCTTAATTTGCATTTCTCTGATCAGTAGTGATTTGGAACAATCTTTCATATGAGTGGAGATAGTTTCAATTTCATCATCTGAGAATTGTCTGTTCATATCCCTTGACCATTTATCAATAGGAGAATGGTTTGGTTTCCTATAAATCAGGGTCAGTTCTCTATATATTTTGGTAATGAGACCTTTGTCAGAACCTTTACTTTTAAAAATATTTTCCCAATTTGTTACTTCTCTTCTAATCTTGTTTGCATTAGTATTGTTTGTACAGAAACTTTTTAGTTTGATGTAATCAAAATCTTCTATTTTGTGATCAATAATGATCTCTAGTTCTCCTCTGGTCATAAATTCCTTCCTCCTCCACAGGTCTGAGAGGTAGACTACACTCTGTTCCTCTAATCTATTTATAATATCATTCTTTATGCCTAAATCATGGACCCATTTTGATCTGATCTTGGTATATGGTGTTAAGTGTGAATCCATATCTAATTTCTGCCATACTAATTTCCAGTTTTCCCAACAGTTTTTTCCGAATAATGAATTTTTGTCCCTAATGTTGGTATCTTTGGGTTTGTCAAAGATTAGATTGCAATAGATGTACCCTTTTTTGTCCTTTGTACCTAATCTGTTCCACTGATCTACCGTTCTATTTCTTAGCCAGTACCAAATGGTTTTGGTGACTGCTGCTATATAATATAGCTTTAGATCAGGTACACTTAGACCACCTTCCTCTGAGTTGTTTTTCATTAGTTCCCTTGCAATTCTTGACCTTTTATTCTTCCATATGAATTTTGTTGTTATTTTTTCTAGGTCATTAAAATAGTTTCTTGGGAGTCTGATTGGTATAACACTAAATAAATAGATTAGTTTGGGGAGTATTGATATCTTTATCAAATTCGCTCGGCCTATCCAAGAGCACTGAATGTCTTTCCAATTATTTAAATCTGACTTTATTTTTGTGGCAAGTGTTTTGTAATTTTTCTCATATAATTCCTGACTTTTCTTTGGTAGATGGATTCCCAAATACTTTATACTCTCAACATTTGTTTGCAATGGAATTTTTCTTTGTATCTCTTGCTGTTGCATTTTGTTGGTGATATATAAGAATGCTGAGGATTTAGGTGGATTTATTTTGTATCCTGCCACTTTGCTAAAATTCTGAATTATTTCTAATAGCTTTTTAGCAGAGTCTTTGGGGTTCTCTAAGTATACCATCATGTCATCTGCAAAGAGTGATAGTTTGATTTCCTCATTTCCTACTCTTATTCCTTGAATCTCTTTCTCGGCTCTTATTGCCGAGGCTAGCGTTTCTAGTACTATATTGAATAGTAATGGTGATAGTGGGCAACCTTGTTTCACTCCTGATCTTACTGGGAAAGGTTGCAGTTTATTTCTATTGCAAATTATGCTTACTGAGGGTCTTAAATATATGCTCCTGATTATTCTAAGGAATAATCCGTTTGTTCCTATACTCTCAAGAGTTTTTAATAGGAATGGATGTTGGATTTTGTCAAATGCTTTTTCTGCATCTATTGAGATGATCATATGGTTTTTATTAATTTGATTATTAATATGGTCAATTATACTAATAGTTTTCCTAATATTAAACTAGCCCTGCATTCCTGGCATAAATCCTAATTGATCATAGTGTATTATCCTTGGCGATGATTTTCTGAAGTCCTTTTGCTAATATCTTATTTAAGATTTTAGCAACAATATTCATTAAGGAAATTGGTCTATAATTTTCTTTCTCAGTTTTCGATCTACCTGGTTTAGGTATTAGTGACATGTCTGTGTCATAAAAGGAGTTTGGTAGGATTCCTTCATCCCCTATTTTTTAAAATAGTTTATATAATATTGGGGCTAATTGTTCTTTAAATGTTTGGTAGAATTCACATGTAAATCCATCTGGTCCTGGGGATTTTTTCCTGGGGAGTTGATTAAACGCTTGTTCTATTTCTTTTTCTGAAATGGGACTATTTAAGCAATTTATCTCCTCTTCTGTTAATCTAGGAAGCCTCTATTTTTGGAAGAAGTCATCCATTTCACTTAAGTTATCAAATTTATTGGCATAAAGTTGGGCAAAGTAACTCCTTATTATTTCTCTAATTTCCTCTTCATTGGTTTAAAGATCCTCCTTTTCATTGGTAAGACTAACAATTTGATTTTTCCTCTTTCTTTTTCTGATCAGATTTACCAAAGGTTGATCTATTTTATTGGCTTTTTCATAAAACCAACTCTTGCTTTTATTTATTAATTCAAGAGTTTTTTTTTTTTTTGTTTTGTTTTGTTTTTTTTTTTTTTTAACTTTCAACATTATTGATTTCTCCTTTAATTTTTGTATTTCAAGTTTGATTTTTGGTTGGGGGTTTTTAATTTGGTCTTTTTCTAGCTTTTTACAATGCAGGCCCAATTCATTAATCTTCTCTTCCTCTATTTTGTTCAAATAAGCATCTAAAAATATAAAATTTTGCCTTATTACCGTTTTAGCTGCATCCCACAGACTTTGGTATGATGTCTCATCATTGTCATCATCTTGGGTGAAATTATTGTTTCTATAATTTGCTGTTTCACCCAGTCATTCTTTAAGATTCAGATTCCAATTACTTTTTGGTCTATTTACCCCTAACTTCTTATGGAATATAGCTTTTATTGTATTGTGATCTGAGAAGAAGGCATTTATTATTTCTGCCTTCCTACATTTAATTTTGAGATCTTTATGTCCTAATACATGGTCAATTTTTGTATAGGTTCCATGAACTGCTGAGAAGAAAGTATATTCCTTTCTATCACCATTCAGTTTTCTCCAAAGGTCTATCATACCTAGTTTTTCTAATGTTCTATTTACTTTTTAAATTTCTTATTTGTTTTGTGGTTTGATTTTCTAAATCTGAGAGTGCGAGGTTGAGATCTCCCACTGTTATAGATTTACTGTCTATTTCTTCTTGCAACTCTCTTAACTTTTCCTTTAGAAAGTTAGATGCTATACCACTTGGTGCATATATGTTTGGTATTGATATGGCTTGATTGTTTATGCTACCTTTCAGCAGGATGTCGTTTCCTTCCATATCTCTTTTAATTAGATCAGTTTCTGCTTTTGCTTGATCTGAGATAAGGATGTGGGCCAAGATTTCTCAGCAAAAGTGGTTTTGGAACTCTTCCACTGATGGGAGGCTATTGGATCTTTCTAAATGGTAGATGGCAGGTTACAGTTAGTACTGAGGAGAGGAACCAGCCTGAAGGCCTTGATAACAAGGATGTCCTCTTGGAAGAAATGCATCAGGACTGGTGAGGTGGTGTGCAAGAGAAGGGACTGAATGGGACCAGGAGGTGGTTTCCCAGAGGCTCTAGCAGCTCAGGCCTTGGTTTCAGGACATCACATGGTTCCTCTTCTCAGAGGATTGTAGGACAGGAAAGGTCAGACCTGGCTCTAAATTTCAGGAAGCCACATGATCCCTATTTTTAAAGGTCAGTAGGGGAAAAGAGGTCAGACCCTCAGCCAAAATTTCAGGCAGTCATGTGACCTACAGGACCTAGACAGCATTGCTGTTTCATTGGCCAATGGTTACTTCCTTTTCAGTCCATCCAATGAAGCTGAGACTTTTGCTATTTAATCCATTCCCTAGTTTTGGCCTGGGACCTCACATCATGCTGGGCTGCTCCCTTGGTGTGCTGGGACCTCTCCTTACGAGGAGGGAACCCATGCTTTCTGTGGGCATGTGGACATGTCTCAGAGTAGCCCATTTGAGTCAGGGGGTTGCACACAGATTCCTGCTTTTTTCCCTCTGTCCTTGTTTTTTGCCTGGGGGTCAGATTTTTTTCTTCCATAAGTGAGGAATGTGGTTAGGTGTGTAAAAAATTGTAATTCTTTCACTTTGGTCACTTGCTGTCTGAGCAACATGGGATTAAGGGAGCAAAGGAGAAACATTGGGAACAGAAATTTTGACAATGAATGTTGAAAACTCTATTTGGAAAAATAATAATTTTAAGATTAAAGTCATAAATTTTAAAGTAAATACTATACTCTATGAAATCTTTCCAAAGTAAGATCTCAGCCTTCTGCCATCTTCTCTCGTTTTCCTCCCTCTCCTTTTGTCTCAATTTTCCCCTCTTTATGTCTTCCCTCCCTTCCTCAGTTGGCCTCCCTCCCTGGTGCCTTGTCTCTTTTTCTCCTTCCTATCTGCCCTGTCTCCACCCTCCTCTCACAATCAGCCCTCTGTTGAAATCTTTCCAGTATTTTACTGGGGTTGCTGATGTGTCTTGTTCAATTCCAATTGTAACCCCTGCCTATTTGAATTTTTTGTCCTTCCAAAATTTTGCCTTTGATCTGAGGGATTTTGAAATTTGGCACGTTTCTCCCTATGTGTTTTCCACAATAGATTTTGTTGAGATGGTAGTGTGTAATGGTCCAAGGAGGAGTCAGGCACAGTGAAACTGGAGGTAAAGAAGCAATAATGCCTGAGTCCCCTGGAAGTGGGTCTGCTGTCAACTCCCAGGGACCACCTCATGGGTGGGAACTCTGGTGGAATTGAGATGCACATCATCAACAGGAGGCGTCTCTTTTTCTGATTGGCTGTTCCAGGGACCTCATAGACCTCCTTAAGCTGTGGGAGGAGGAAGCAGGTCCTCTTTGGCCTGGTGTTCTGGGAGTCACCAGGAGGTCAGCTTGGCAGGAGGAGAACATGTGAATAAAAGACCTTGAGCTTGCACATGGCTGTTCTTAAACCCTCTACTGTGTATCTAAACCATCCTTCTTATGGAATGATGGCCAGAGATCTTTGAAGACCTCAGACAGAGGTAAGCATGGTAAAACTGGTTTAACACTGCAAAAGAAAGTGAATGGAGGGAGATTCCTCTGAGGACCTGGGTATTAGGAGACACTGGCAATAGTGAATGCAGAGTGGAACCAGGACATTCACAAATGTCCTGAATGCTTAGAGTTATCATAAGTGGTGCCCAAACTTGGGGTGTGCTGTAGACTGCCAGGCCCCCAGTAATTAATCTTGAAGACAAGGTAGTGCCTCACCCAGGAGGGAATGCAGAGAGGCATTATGGATCTAAGGATACCTAGGATCAAGCTCCAGCCCACAGCTATGCATGTGGCTCATGTAAATAGGTTAAAGAGCCAGATGGATGGTCTTTCAACAAAGGTCACTTCTGAAGAACAGCAGGAACTTGCTTTCAAGCTCCAAGGCCTTTACTCCTATGCCCATTAAATACACCTCAGCAAGAAAAAAATCCAGAGCTAATCAGGATGCTTGAGGGTAGAGAGTAAAAAATACAAGAAGTCTAGGTTGAGTTAGAGCTCAACCAAAAAATCACATGACAAAGAATTAAAAAAGAGAAGACAATTACAGGCTGAATTAGAGGTTGAGTTAGAGAAAGGAGAAAAAGTTAGCTAAGAGCAGTTAGAACAGCAGAAAGACTTCTGCCTACTGGCTGAAACTGAGAAGGAAAAAAACTAGCAGAAAGCTGGTGAACCTGCCATATGGAAACTAACCAAAGGAATCCTCTTTAGCATTTTGTTAATTTATCTCATTTGCTGCTGCTTAAGAGGATCTACTGGCCAAAGTAGGCATTTTACTACAGAAACTACCCTGCTAATGGGGATGGGATTTGGTTCTTTTCATATGCAAATTCAGTTTCTGCTTCAGTTCTGCCCACCACTGAGCATGTGCCTTTGGGGATTTTCCATTTCCTGACCCTCCTACCTCCACTCCACCTTCAGTGGCCTGAGGAGGAGGAGTGGGAAGGGCAATGATATCAGCAGGGCCCACTAGCCCCTAAGTCTTCATTACAAAAGGTGGGAAGTGTCTTCATTGCCTCAGTCAAGGAGAGATGATGGTCAGAGTCTCTCTGAAAATGCTGCATTCCAACCTGCTCAGTTAGTCTCTAACAAGCCTGTGTGGGTAAGAGTTTGCAGTTAGAGAGTAGTTTTTATGCCTATAGGACTACAGAGATGTTTTCTGGGAAACTGGAACTCCTCTTGGCTCACCTTGCAGAGCTTTTGCTTCCACTCAGTGTGAGCTTGATGGCCTCATCCCTGAGGGTGCTTATAAGACACTTGTCTATTCATAGGAGGGTTTGGGAAACTGAGGAATGTGTAACTATTGTTCCATTCAGTAATATAGACACTGTGTGATCTGTGACCCAGGAGGAGAAGGAACATCAGATTTATGGACTCACACTGGTGCAAAACAATTGGGTGATTTATTTATTCAAACTTTTGACTTCCAGCAACAGAAATCAGGGATATTAGAACTGCAGCTGTAACACCTGAACGTCCTTTGCTCGTCATCTGTATGAACGACACACCACTGAAAAGGTGGCTAGACCCACATGTAGATCACACAGCTATTAGAAGTCCCAGCTGGTCTGGTAATTGGCAAAAGATTACAGCAAACGCCCATATGTCTGGCACAAAAGGATCTATAGGAGCTGAAATTAGTGCTACCTCTGAGATGGGAATTTAAAGATGAGAAGTTTTTATTTTACAACTGAAAGGTTCTGCCTCAATCAGTGGGAAAGAGATCTTACAAAGTGAAAACATTCAGCTTCAGTAGGTATAGAATAGGAGCAACTTCATCAAGGACATTTACAAGCTTCTGCAAGTCCTTGGAATGCACCAGAATTTGTCATTGAGTGGAGAAAAAAAGTAAATGGATAGATGGAGACAATGGAAACTCTTCAGTTTGGCCATATGATGGCCTGGGGAGAGGCTTTGCTCTGTTTTCCACTTATACCCAATGCCTCCAAATTATTGGGTGGAAAACCAACACGCCACCTGACAAAGTCACTGAGTCATTGCTGCAGGACATGATTTTTCTTGTATACACCTGCCTCTGTGCCTTTCTTGACCAAAAGGTGTATATAATGGAAATTGCTGACTCAATACATGCCGCCTCCTTGACATCCATCCACCTAGAAATCCCGCCTCCTTGACATTCTTCCTCCTTGACATCCTGCCTCTATGACATCCTGCCTCTTTATCATCCCGCCTCCTTGACATCCATCCGCCTAGACATCCCGCCTCCTTGACATTCTTCCTCCTTGACATCCTGCCTCCTTGACATCCTGCCTCTTTATCATCCCGCCTCCTTGACATCCTTCCTCCATGACATCCTGCCTCTTTGACATCCTGCCAACATGACATCCTTCCTCCTTGAAATCCTGCCTCCAATATATCCTTCCTCCTTGACCTCCTGCCTCCTCCATGACATCCTTCCTCCATGACATCATGCTTCCTTGAGGTCCTTCCTCCATGACATCCTGCCTTCTTGACATCCTTCCTTCTTGACATTCTTCCTCCTTGACATTCTTCCTCCTTGACATCCTGCCTCCATGACAGCCTGCCTCTATGACATCCTGCCTCTTTATCATCCCGCCTCCTTGACATCCAGCCAACATCACATTCTATGTGTGTGTGTTTGTGGGGGGTTGGGGGTGGTGGAATTAGCACTTGTGGCTCTTAAGAGCGTCCACTCCAACACGTGCCTAGCCTAAAAATGTGAAAGAGGCCACAGCCTCTTCTGTGGGAGGGAGTACTGGGTGGGCTCACTTCTTCATTATCCTCTCCTTGGGGCCAGTTGGAGGAGGGTTCCAATATCTCGGGGCAGGTGTCACATTCTGTGGGAGGCTCCGGCTCTATTTTGACTGGCCGATTTGGCCAACGAATAGTCACTTTTATAATAAATGGTGGGCTTTCTTCTTCCTCTGATTCTTCTCCTAGGTCCTCTCCTAGGTCTTGACCTAGGTCGATAGAGGTATCAGAGGAACTACTAGATGGGGCATCGCTGTCAAAAAAGACATTTGGGCTTTCCTCCAAAGAAGCACTGCTGCTTAAGGGAGCAACAAGGTGAGGGGGATCTGGGAATAGAAATTTTTTTAATTTTTGGAAACAGCTCCTCTGCTCCTCCTGGACCAAGTCTGTGAATGAAGAAGGAAAAGATGAGCAAAGGGGAAGGAATCAGGAAGCACATTTGGGGTGGGAAAGATAGCAGCAGCATAGGGTTTATGACCTACCAAGAGTGATCCCTGGCCTTTGGAGGATAACTGGGCCCTTTTCAGTGTGCTCCAGCATATGCTCTCCCTCCTTACATACTTGGAGGAAGCCCAAGAGGCAACTCCATTGCTTCCCATTTTTCTGGGAACCGACTTATTTGTACAGTTGTTAGTATGGGGTCACCCCCTTAGACTGGGAGCTCCTCCAGACCAGAGCCTGGCTTGGGCCATTCTTTATATGCCTCAGTGCTTAATATGGAGCTTGGCCCAGAGTACATAATGTTTATTGACTGTGGCCTCCATTCTTTCTTCCCCCTTTCTCACTCTTCTTAACTCTACACTGTCATTTCTCACTTTCTTACTAATTAAACGCAAAGTTACTCTCATAATTTCCAAAGTATAAAAGTGAATGGATTGTTTGCTGTTTAATTTATTGAATATTTTGCCCAATGTAGTCAATATTTTTCTTTGACATTTGCTTTCAAGATTTTTGCTTTCTAGGTTTTTTCCCCTGATTCCCACTTACAATTATTGAAACACATTTATAATTATGCAAACTTTTATATAAAAGTTGTGAATAAATACATAATCTTCTACCTTAATGAAAAATAAAAGTCTCCAAAAAATTAAGTTAAAAGTAGAGAGAAGAGTGAAATAAAGAATGCTTCTATCTATATTCAGACATAATCATTCCTTTTCTGAGAATGGATGGGTTTTTTTTGTTTTTGTTTTTTGTGTAAGCCCTTCAGAGTAGTTGTGGATGATTGTATTCACGGGAATAACAAAATCATTTTCAGTTGTTTACCCCAGAACATTGCTGTCATTTCACGTATGGCATATTTCACTCTGTTCATGGAGGACTTTGCAGGTTTGGGTTTTTTTTTTTTTTTTTTCACCTGAGAACATTCTTCTCATCATTTCCCAGGGAACAATGATATGTCATCAGAGGAACTTGCCTCAAAAATTGTTTTTTTTTTTTTTTTTTTTTTTTTTTCCATTTACCATTGCTAATTGTATTTGCCTTCATTTATTCTCTCTCTTTTTAGTCTGACTTTCCTCAAAGGTGTTTCATTATTGATCAAGGACTTCCCCAAAATAATCTGAGCTTTTGTCACCTCCCCTCTTCCCATATTCCATTCCCCTGCTATTTTCCTGCAGGCTAAAATAGAGTTCCATATCCCTAGTTTATATTTAGGGTATCTCCTATTTGAACCAAGACTGATAAGAGCAAAATTCACTCAACCAACTTCTGGTCGCTCTCTTCCCCTTCAGTGAAAAACACTTTCATGCCTCTTTTTCTTATGGCAGGTAATTTGCACCATTCCACTTCTTTCCCCCCCTTTTTCCTGTACATTCCTGCATCAGTCTTTCCATCAGTTTTTTAAAAAAGATATTATCCTTTCATATTCCACTCATATTCCTTCTTCTCTGGCTACTTATACTCCTTTTACCTATCAGAATAAGGATAATGTCCTAAGCAGTTAAAAGTGTCATCATCCTATGTTGCAATGTAAACAGATCAAGCTGAAACCCATCCCAGGTGTATTGACCCTGCTTCAGTCTCTCACTTGAGCTCTCTTCCCAAATTCCCACATATTATCTTTTGGACATTTTGTCCCATTTGTCCAACTGAACCAAAAGCTCAAAGTGACCAAAACAGAATCTGTTCCTTGTCCTGCACTCTCTGCCCTCTTCTGAACTTCCCCTTTCTGTCACCCAGGTTTACATGCTCAGTCATCCACCAGTCTTCCCTTTGCTTAGCCCACATATCATCCATTGAGTTAGGCATCTTTTAATTCCTTCCTCAACATTTTCCCCCCAGAAGTTTTCTTTTCTTTAGTCGCATAGCAAACAACCAGTTCACCCTGTTCACCTGTCTCCTACACTCTTTTGATAGCTTCATTGTTCCATTAGGATTATGCCTTCTGACATGACTTTTCCATACTCTATATTTATCTGGCATATTGTTGGTGTGCTTTTGGTCTTACCACTTAGAATGAATTTTTGGGCATATCTTCCTCATTTAATATAGTGCCTGATAAAAGAACAAATGTTACTACATATTTCTTGAGTAATTGATTCTCACCTTGAGGCAATATCAGATTTTTTTTCCCCATCCTGAGGTTCAAGAATTTCCTGAGGGAAAAAAATGTCAACAAATAAATGTTAAGCTTTGGTTCCAATCACTACCCCATCTTCCCAGCTAAATGAGCAGCAAGTAGTATAAGAAAGCCCTAATAGCTCATTGGGCACAGCCCAGCTATTGCCTTTCATCATCTTATTTGTTGTTACAATAGAGCCAGCCCCAACATAATTGTTAAAATTTTTTTTATCCATTTTAACCAATTTGATCCATTCCTAAAGATCCCTTTCTCTCTTTCCTCCTTTCTCCATCCCTTCTTTCTTCTCTCCTCATCATTCAAAGCAATCCAAAGGCAGCAATGGAGAAAATCCTTTGTATGTCAATAGAAGAAAAAGAGAATGGAATCTAGAAGGCAACTGTCTGTCTGCATAAAGAAGAATCTGTCAAGTTCATTTGTTTGCTCTGGTGGATAACTTCTATCAGACGGCCCAAAACACAAAATTTCTGAGAATAATTTCAATTTTCTTTGATTTCAAAACATCCTATGGACCTATCACGCTTACAGTCCATGGGCTGGATTCCTGCTACTTCTTTCCCCAAAGAGTTCTCTCCTATTTGTATGCTCAAATGCACAAGACCTAAGGGCAAAGTACAAACTATGATATGGGCCAGAAGGGCCAGAAAAAGAGGCCTGAAAGTCTTAACACTTCTACCCTGGACAAACCTTTCTTAACCCTTTCAGTGTTTTAAGGCACACTACCTCTCTAAGAAGAAATGACAGATTGGCTACCCAACTACAGGAGATAATTTTTTCACACATTCATACAACAACCTTGTCCACCCCATCTAATCAAAAAATAAAAATCATAAAAAAATAAGAGGAAAACATATTCGTTTTGAGATTGCAATTTTTTTTTTTAACAATTTAAAATATGGTTTGGAGAAAGATGGAAGTTTTCAAAAGGTGAATTGTCAGAAAAAGGTTAAGAAATATGATGCTGCACTGCCCCATCTCCTCTCCACCTAAGGGGATCCACAAGTCTCTGATGGTTCAGCTTGATCCCCCATTGGATGGAATTGTTTGAATGTTCTAACAATGAGTATTAGGAGGCAGTCTTGAGATCATATCAGAAAAAAGAGAGAGAGAGAGAGAGAGAGAGAGAGAGAGAGAGAGAGAGAGAGAGAGAGAGAGAGAGGAAGCACCTCCCTTCTCTCCTTTGCACTGCACTCAAACCTTTCCCAACATACCATCCATCTCATTTGATCCTTATGGCAACCCTGTGAGGAAATAAAGGCAAACAGGTTTGCCTCAGGAACACTCAGCTCTGTGTGAGGTTGAATTTGAAAGTTTTGTCATCCTAACTCCCAGGCCCTGGTCTTTGTTCTACTCAAGAACAGAGAAGCTTCTTCAGGATAACAACAAAAAGCTATTTTCTTTATAAGTGAGTCTCAAATGGTTTGAGTTACCTCAGCAGAGTTTACAAGAGAGTGTACTCTCTCATGATCTCAGTTGTATCCCCCCATTGAGTACAGAGGAACAACCATCTTGTCCATGTCCTATTGCTGGTACAAGGTATATCTCTCACATTGATATCTAGAAACAATGACTTCCCACAAAATGACACACCTCCCCCCCACCAAATACAAACTCGCTCATTCCTCCTTCTCCATATTTGGCTTTACCTATCCCCAGAATAGTGTGTTATTGTAAAGCCTCCTACCTGTAAGGACTTGTGGAAGATGAGACAAAGGCAATCTCTCAGTTGCTTTCTATCTTTTCTCTCAATATCTATCTTCTCTATATCTATCTCTGTCTTCTCTAACTTCTCTACCTCTATACCCTTCCCCCCCAACCCCCTCCCTGAGCCCTCCCCCTTTGCCTCCCCTCCTCCCTGTCCCTCCCCTTTCCTCCTCCCCCCTTCCCCCTCCCCCCTGCCCCCTGCCCCCCTCCTACCACTTCTCTCCTCTCCTTCTCTCCTACCACCTGTCTCCTCTCCTTCTCCTATTACTTCTCTCCTTCTCTCCTCCTCCTTCCACCTCTCTCCCTTTCGCTCTGTCTTTGGCTCTGGCGCTCTCTGGCTCTCTCCCTCACTCTCTCTATCTCTCTCTCCTGCTCTCTCTCCCTCTCTCTCTACCGCACAGAGCACAGCGGTTGAGATTCCTGGGCTTTTATCCTAGTAACTGTTTGTGAGGTAGCGATGACATCACATGCAACCCTTCTTCTGTTCTATCACTTGAGTTCTTCCAGTCACCTCTGTGATTGCAAGGCTGGAGTATATGTACAGAAACAGGAAGCTTGTTGGTTACATAGTTCCTGAACCTAAGCCACTCTGCCTTAATTGGCTTTCAAACTGTATGGCCCACTGATTCTCATTACATACTTTTGTCATTTTCCACCCAGAGGGTATCTTTACAAAAGATGAAAAGTATTTCGCAACATTTAACTTTGTATATCTTTGTGTTTGTCTGACCGTTCATTAATAAGGGAAAAAAAAAATAGATTTGTATCTGACGTGCAGAGATAAGAAGGAAATGTTATTCTTCCATGTCAAACTTTTTTTGATTCAGCTTTCATTGCTTTTCTCTTTCTGGTTCAAGTCCAGGACAGATAATTTGCTTTCTTTACTGACAGGACAACATAACTGGTATTTTCCTTCTTCTCCTCCTCTCTACCTTCCCGATATTCTTTACCTCCATTCATATCCTTTTGTTAAACTTCATTTTGTTTATTTTTTTTTGAAGCTTTTTATTGCAAAACGTAGGCAAGGATACATATTTATCCTTAAAAAACCTTGCATTTCAATTACTCCCACCTTCCCAACCACTAACCAGATTACATGCCATCCACAATATGTTTAACATGGATAAAATACATTTTCCTTCCAAAATAGGCATGCAAATTTACACAATAATGTTGCTGTGCAGTCAAAATGTGATCATTAAGTAAAAAAAAAAAAAATTGGGAAAGAATATAAAATTTAAGCAATTAATACCAAAATGTGTGAAAATGAAATACTTGTCAGGTACCCTCAGTTCCCACAGGCCTCTCTCTGGGTGAAATGACTCTCATCATCCCAAGATCATTGCCCTAGGCGTGAATGACCTCATTGTTGAAGAGAGCCACTTCCATCAGAATTGATCATCCTATAATCTTGAGTTGCCACTTACAATGATGTCCTGGTTCTCCTCACTTTACTTAGCATCAGTTCATGTTAGTCTCATGTAAGCTGTAAAAACATCTTTTAAAGATCTCTCATTAAAGCCTAGTAGACGCTATGGGAAATTGTCATCTCTGCTCTGGCTGTGTTAAGGGAAGTTGGAATAGATTGAGAATGTTAGGGAAAAACAGAAAAGCAGTTGATTACCTTTAAATCCTGGCAGGCAATAGCCTACTCCTCAAGCCTTTTCTGATTCACAGAGGAAAGAGTAAAAGATTTGTGTGGACTGCCAAAAACAACCAAAAAGTAACATTGTTGTTGTTGTTGTTTTAATTGTAGAAGTGAGATTTGGCTTGTAACTTAAATTTTTTATCTGAAAAAAAAAATCCCTAAAACTTATCTGGATCTGGTTTGTACTTTGAAAGCCTGGAGACCTGAGAATATGCAGCTCTCAATTGAGACAGGTGAAAGAGGACAAAGAAAGAGGGTATCAGTCAAAGAATGTAACCAGAAAGTGAAGAGGAGTCATTTTCTGGAATTTCTCTTCAATTGTAAGTATGTTAAGCTTCTTGAAAGTATCTTGTGAGAAACCTTGTTATCCCTGAGAAATAACTAGTTGGATTTACAAGGATCCCAATGAAGGATGAGGTTATTGATAATCTACAACTTGGTTAAGTAGAAATAATTTCTAGTGAGTGGCTTTTACACCTGGAATGTTGTGCTTAAGGCCACCTCCTTAGATATCAAGATGAGTTGTAAATTTTAGATGATGGGTCTCTATTACAATGGCATGAGATAATCACTATTCATTCACTGGTATGTGCTAGAATTGTGAATTTGTTTACTTTAATCACAAAAACTTAGAGATTCGTGTGCAGACATTGAAACATTACAGAAAATGTCCATCTGTATGTGATATAATTTAACGTTAAAAATTAGGAAGATAAAACAAAGTTTTGGTAACTTACCTTAAGAGGTCACATATTTGTATCCCCTAACTAGATGAAATATATTGCTTTCTAAAATGTTTATTGGGTAATTTGTAAAAGTTATGACCTATGCTTTAAAATTTCATCAGCTTGGCTGGACATTTGTATAAGCTTTATAAAATTTGGCCCAAAGTTATTTAGATATTAGCTAAACTATGGAAGGTTTCAAAATCAAGTGACAAGAAAGATTGATTTATAAAAGCAATTGACAGTTTGAATGCAACATCCACTATGAATAGCACAAGGTAATGTGTTGATTAAAAAAAAAGAAAAAAGCAACGACTTTTTTTCATTGGTGTGTATGTTGAATTGGAAAAGACTATAAGTTAAGATTCCTATGCATTGTTGTGACAGGCTGTGTTCTGTTTATTCAGCGAAGTTGCTCATGAAATAGCGATTATTTTCATCATACTGAAATCTAAAATTGTTAAATAGTATTGATGCAATAGGTTGATAGAAGGAAAGTGAAATCATGGTAGAATGGTGGAGAAAGAGAGAGAGGGAGGCAGGAGAGAGGAGGGCATAGAGAGTAGCAGAATGTTTTAGCTGGTATCAAAATGTATTTCTAAGACCCAGAGTTTGAGAGATATAATGGACACCTGCAGTGGTAGATATGAGGTGAAGTTGGAGCAGATAGAAAGGGGATTTAATAATGTGGAAAGAAAGGGTCATTCTTTAGTGGAATTTGCCATTTGCCAGGAGAAAGGAAACAGCAGTTTGGGTCATGCTAAATTCTAAAAGGGGCTAAGCATCCTAACAGTGTTAGCTCTAAGGAGAAGTGGGTTTGGAAAGCTTGGTGGCGTTAGGAGTGATACCACATGGCATAGGGAAAGGACAAGGATACCATGAGTCAGAGTGTCGTGAGGGGGGGGCTGACCCAGAGGAGGCCAGTGGTCTTGGGGTTGCCCATGGGTAGAATTTGTGAGAAGGATTTGAGCCCCAAAACATGAATGGGATTTCTGGTTAAGCAGGCCAGGGAAGTAGACTTCTGCCCCTGTTTTGTAAACTTGTCGGGTTTGGAAAAAAGCTTGGTTCTGGATGGAGAATTCCAGTCTCTTCATCTTTAAATTTCTGGAGCAGTTCAGAACAGGTATATTTCGAAGGGCAAGGGGGACGGTCTGCCAGGGAGCTAAAGGGCTACCAAAAGGTGCAGCCCCTTTGATACAGCTGTGTTTCTATGGAGCCTATACCCCAAAGAGATCTTAAAGGAGGGAAAGGGGTCCTCATGTGCACAAATGTTTGTGACAGCCCTTTTAATAGTGGCTAGAAACTGGAAACTGAGTGGATAGCTATCAGTTGGAGAATGACTGAATAAACTGTGGTATATGAATGTTATGGAATATTATTGTATGTTTTGCCCAGATAAATTCTGCAGCAAGATTTGAGTCCAGGTCCTCTTGACTCTATGTCATAGTGTCTCCATGTTGCCTCTTATTAGAGACATTGCATTTTTCTATATATCCTTATTTTTCTAATATTCTTTTTTTTTTTTTTTTTTTTTAATTTATTTTTATTTTATTTTATAATTATAACATTTTTTGACAGTACATATGCATGGGTAATTTTTTACAACATTATCCCTTGCACTTACTTCTATTCAGATTTTTTCCCTTCCTCCCCCAAACCCCTCCCCCAGATGGCAAGCAGTCTTATATATGTTAAATATATTACAGTATAATTTAGATACAATATATGTGTGTAGAACCGAATTTTTTGTTGCACAGGAAGAATTGGATTCAGAAGGTAAAAATAACAGTTTACATTCATTTCCCATTGTTCCTTTTCTGGATGTAGCTGGTTCTTTCCATCATTAATCAATTGGAATTTGATTAGCTCTTCTCTATGTTGAAGAAATCCACTTCCATCAGCATACATCCTCGTACAGTATCATTGTTGAAGTGTATAATGATCTTCTGGTTCTGCTCGTTTCACTCAGCATCAGTTGATGTAAGTCTCTCCAAGCCTCTCTATATTTCTCCTGTTGGTCATTTCTTATAGAACAATAATATTCCATAACATTCATATACCATAGTTTACCCAACCATTCTCCAATTGATGGACATCCATTCATCTTCCAGCTTCTAGCCACTATGAAAAGGGCTGCCACAAACATTTTGGCACATACAGGACCCTTTCCCTTCTCTAGTAGTTCCTTGGGATATAAGCCCAGTAGTAGTATGGCTGGGTCAAAGGGTATGCACATTTTGATAACTTTTTGGGCATAATTCCAGATTGCTCTCCAGAATGGTTGGATTCTTTCACAACTCCACCAACAATGCATCAGTGTCCCAGTTTTCCCACAGCCCCTCCAACATTCATCGTTATTTGTTCCTGTCATCTTAGCCAATCTGACAGGTGTGTAATGATACCTCAGAGTTGTCTTAATTTGCATTTCTCTGATCAATAGTGATTTGGAACACTCTTTCATATGAGTGGAAATAGTTTTAATTTCATCATCTGAAAATTGTCTGTTCATATCCTTTGACCATTTATCAATTGGAGAATGGTTCCAGTTTATCGTCATTACATATGATGTTTACTGAAGGTTTTAAATATATGCTCCTTATTATTTTAAGGAATACTCCATTTAATCCTATACTCTCAAGTGTTTTTAGTAGGAATGGATATTGGATTTTATCAAATGCTTTTTCTGCATCTGTTGAGATGATCATATGGTTTTTGTTAATTTGATTATTAATATGGTCAATTATACTAATAGTTTTCCTAATATTAAACCAGCCCTGCATTCCAGGTATAAATCCCACTTGGTCATAATGTATTATCCTGGGGATGATGTTCTGAAGTCTATTTGCTAATATCTTATTTAAGATTTTAGCATCAATATTCATTAAGGAAATTGGTCTATAGTTTTCTTTCTCAGTTTTCAATCTATCTGGTTTAGGTATCAGTACCATGTCTGAGTCATAAAAGGAATTTGGTAGGACTCCTTCAATCCCTATTTTTTCAAATAGTTTATATAGCATTGGAGTTAGTTGTTCTTTAAATGTTTGGTAGAATTCACATGTAAATCCATCTGGTCCTGGGGATTTTTTCTTAGGAAGGTGGTTAATAGCTTGTTCTATTTCTTTTTCTGAGATGGGACTATTTAGACTACTTACTTCTTCCTCTGTCAATCTGGGCAAGCTATATTTTTGAAGGTATTCTTCCATTTCATTTAAGTTATTGAATTGATTGGCATAAAGTTGAGCAAAGTAGTTCCTAACTATTGTTCTACTTTCCTCTTCATTAGTGGTGAGTTCTCCCTTTTCATTTTCAAGACTAACAATTTGCTTTTTCTCTTTCCTTTTTTTAATCAGATTTACTAAGGGTTTGTCTATTTTGTTGGTTTTTTCATAGAACCAACTCTTAGTTTTATTAATTAATTCAATAGTTTTTTGTTTTTTTTTTTTTTTTTTTACTTTCAATTTTATTAATCTCACCTTTTATTTTTTGAATTTCAAGTTTTGTGCTTATCTGGGGGGTTTTAATTTGTTCCTTTTCTAGAAATTTTAGTTGTAAGCCCAATTTGTTGGCCCTCTCTTTCTCTATTTTATGCAAGTAAGCCTGTAGAGATATAAAACTTTCCCTTATTACTGCTTTCGCTGTATCCCACACATTTTGGTATGATGTCTCATTATTGTCATTTTCTTGGGTGAAGTTATTAATTATGTCTATGATTTGCTGTTTTACCCAATCATTCTTTAGTATAAGATTATTTAGTTTTCAATTATTTTTTGGTCTATTTTCCCCTGGCTTTTTTATTAAATGTAATTTTAATTGCATTTTGGTATGAAAAGAATACATTTACTTTTTCTGCCTTACTGCATTTGATTTTGAAGTTTTTATGCCCTAGTATATGATCAATTTTTGTATAGGTTCCATGAACTGCTTAGAAGAAAGTATACTCCTTTCTGTCTCCATTTAGCTTTCGCCAAAGATCTATCATATCAAACTTTTCAAGTATTCTATTTACTTCTTTGACTTCTTTCTTATTTATTTTGTGGTTTGATTTATCTAATTCTGAGAGTGCAAGGTTGAGATCTCCCATTATTATAGTTTTGCTATCTATTTCTTCTTGCAGCTCTCTTAATTTCTCTTTTAAGAATTTAGATGCTGCACCACTTGGTGCATATATGTTTAATATTGATTCTGCTTCATTATTGATGCTACCCTTTAGCAGGATATAATGCCCTTCCTTATCTCTTTTAATTAGATCAATTTTTGTTTTTGCTTGATCTGAGATGAGGATGGCTACCCCTGCTTTTTTGGCTTCACCTGAAGCATAGTAGATTCTGCTCCATCCTTTTACTTTTATTTTGAATATATCACCCTATTTCAGGTGTGTTTCCTGTAAATAACATATAGTAGGATTCTGACTTTTAATCCAGTCTGCTAACTGCTTCCTCTTTATGAGGCAGTGTGCCCCATTCACATTTATGGTTAGAAGGACTAATTCTATATTGCTTGCCATCCTATTAACCCCTGCTTATGCTTTTGCCCTTTCCTTCCCTCTTACCCCCCTACCCGGTATTAAACTTGTGAACACCACTTGCTTTTCACAGCCCTCCATTTTTAGGATCCCTCCCCAACCTTAAAGTTCCTCCCCTTATTTTTCCCCTTTTCCTCACAATTTCTGAATTCCCTTCCCCTTACCTTACTCCTTCCCTTTCCCTTTTCAATGAAGTGGAAGAAGTTTCACCATAAATCGAATATCTCTATTGATACACACTATGTTCATCTCCCTCCTTTCTTTCTCTCAGATATAATAGGTTACCTTTGCCTCTTCATGAGATGTAGTACCACCACTTTACACTTTTTTATGATATAATTTCCTTTCCACCTCTAGTTTCTGAGACAAATTGTACATATGATCTTTACATATTTTTTTGGCAGAAGTATAGTTCTCAAGATTTCTTTTTACCTTTTTTAGAAATCTCTTGAGTTCTGTATTTGAAGATCAAACATTTTATGTAGGTCTGGTTTTTTTCATCAAGAATAGATGGAATTCATTTATTTTGTTAAATGTCCATCTTCTTCCCTAGAAAACAATGCTCATTCTTGCTGGGTAAGTTATTCTTGGCTGCATACCAAGTTCCTTAGCCTTTCAGAATATCATATTCCAGGCCCTTCATTCTTTTAATGTAGACACTGCTAGATCCTGGGTTATCCTTATTGTGGCTCCTCCATATCTGAATTGCTTTTTTCTAGCAGCTTCCAATATTTTTTCCTTTGTCTGATGGTTCTTGAACTTGGCCACTATATTTCTTGGCATTTTGATTTTAGGGTCCCTTTCAGTAGGTGATTGATGAATTTTTTCAATGTCTATTTTACTCTCTGTTTCCAGAACGTCTGGGCAGTTCTCTTTGATAATTTCCTCGAAAATAGTGTCCAAGCTCTTTTTTTCCTCACATTTTTCAGAGAGTCCGATTATTCTCAAATTGTCTCTCCTGGATCTTGACATTCTTTTCAATTGTTTCATTTCTCTGCTTGACTACTTCTTGGTTTCTCCTTGAGTCATTCATTTCTACTTGTTCGAGTCTAATTTTTAATGATGTATTTTCTGCACTCACTTTTTTTATATCTTTTTGTAATTGTCCAATTGTGTTTTTAAATGAATTTTTTTCTTCTATGGAATTTTATTCCATTTTATTTTTTAGAGAGCTTATTTCTTTATCCAGCTCATTAATCCTGTTTTCCTTGGAGTTGTTTGCCTTTTCCAATTCACTAATTTTGTTTCTCAATGATTTGATCTCTTTATCCACTCTGGATAACTTCTCCAGGCTCTCTTTCCAAGCTTCCCTTTCCTTTTCCCATTTCTCTTCTAGCTCTCTTGTGAGAGCCTTTTTGATTTCCTCTATGAGCAGCTCATATCCCCCTTAGGTGATTCCTCTGGGGACAGTCTGTTTTTAGTCTCCTCAGTATTTGAAGTCTGCTCTCTCTCCATACAGAAGCTGTCAGTGGTTAGAGCCCTTTTGAATTTTTTGTTCATTTTGTCAAGAGCGGAATTGAAGAAAACAAATTGACAAGAGAAACAATTGGTCTGTTTTTGGGGGCATGGGGCTGGATAGTGTTAATGGGCTTCCTCTACACACTGGGGGTAGGGCAGCAGAGAGCCACTAACAGGAAAGTGATGGCTGCTCTGAGTCTGCGCTCTGAGGCTCTGAGAACCCGCTGAGTCAGTCCAGGTGGGGGTTGGCGGTGGCCGGTTCCGAGAGACTCTAGCTTTCTGGGGTTTTAATCTTCACCTCCGGTGTTTACACCCTCTCTGCTGCTCCTGGCTTGCTGCCAAGACGGAATATCCACACTGGGATAAAAGTCTTTTCACCGAAACAGCAGAGATAGTACCTCCCCCCCCTCCTGTCTGAGCTGTGTGAGCTGTCTGTCTCACTCTGGCTGTCTGCCCTCAGTCTGGGCCCAGTCTGTTCGACCCTCCCCGGAGCAAATACAGACCTTCTCTGGCAAATTTCAAGGATGTCTTCTCTTGGTGATTATTTGTGGGTTTCTTTTCTGGTCAAGCATTAACTCTGAGGCTTGTCATGAAGTAAGTCCTGAGAGAAAACATGGAGCTCAAGCAGCTGTCTGCCTCCACGCCGCCATCTTTGCCAGAAGTCTCTTCATAATTTTTTAAAGTTTAGGGGTCTACATATAACAAACAGTATGATTCACATTCCACTTCTTTTTTTTTTTTTTTTTTTTTTTTGAATGCAAAAAAGATTATATTTTACATTCTTGCATGAATGGCTGTCTATGTTAGTAGATGCATTTAGAAATTTTTTTTCCTGGTTATACATGTACACTAATTTCTTTATTTAACATTTCTTTATGAGACATCTTGAGAAAGGAAAATCAGAACAAAAAGAAAAAAACAAAAAGAGAGGAAAAAAAGAAAAAAAGAAAATGAACATGGCATGTGTTAATTTATAGTCCATCTCACAGTTCTTTATCTTGATGCAGATGGCATTTTCCATCCAAAGTTTATTTGGATTATCTTAGATCACTGAAATACTCAGAAGAACCAAGTATTTCATAGGTGATTATTCCACAAACTTGCTCTTAACTCTGTAGAATGTAATCCTGGTTCTGCTTGATTTGCTCATGTAAATCTTTCCAGATCTTTCTAAAATCTACTTGTATGAACAATTTTATAAATTTTATAAAATTTTTTCAATTTTCAATTAAATTTTATAAAAAATAATACTCTGTTAACTTCATATATTACAGCTTGTTTAGTCATTCTTCAATTGATGGGCATCCACTTCATTTTCAATTCTTTGCTACAACAAAAAGGGCTATCACACACATTTTTGCACATGTGGGTCCTTTTCCCTCCTTTTTGATTTCCTTGGGTTATAGACCTAGTAATGGTACTGCTAGGCCAAAGGATGTGCACAGTTTTACAGCCCTTTGGGCATAGCTCCAAACTGGTCTGCAGAATGGTTGGATCATTTCATACTTCCACAAACAATGCATTAGTATCCCAATTTTTCTACATCCCCACCAACATTTACCATTATATTTTCCTATCATCTTAGCCAATCTGAAAAGTGTGAGGTAGTACCTCAGAGTTGTTTTAATTTGCATTTCTCTAATCAATAGTGATTTAGAATATTTTTTTCATATGACTATAAATGGTTTTAATTTCATTATCTGAAAATTGTTCATGTCTTTTGACCATTTATCATTTGGTGAAAGTCAACTTTTTTTTTTTTTTTTTTTTTTTTTTTTTTTTTTTTATAGATCCTTTTGAGACACATATTACTATATTCTTGGGATTAGGAAATCACCCAAAAGTATTGCATTTGGTAAGTGGTTCTGAGACATGGTAAAATTTAGACGAGTTGATATTTTCTTCAAAGTCAAATTATATAAAAACTTTACTAAATAATTATTCAGCATAGAATGCTTTGCCCAGTATTGCCTGGTTGCATTATTGTACTATCTATCTGATATTATTTTTGAAGAATGCTGAATCCCTGAGAATCATTCAGCTCATGACAGCTTCCTGCAAATTTTATAGGTACTGAAAATTTCAACCTCAGCTGATTGCTTCCTTTCCTAAATTCTTATGTGGACTTTACTCTTTTCAAATGCCCCAAACTGCACTTACTCATCAACTATTCACTGTTATGCCATAAATATATGTAATCTGTTAAGGGACAAAAATATCAGATAATGTGAGAAAGTAGAAGCTACACAGTCTCACTGCTGAAGTTAATTCTTAAATTCCCTGGACTTCAGATGAATAACCAGTAATGTTATCTTTGTATAGGAATGCTAGGATAGCTTTTCTGTGATGTTGTTGTTGTTATTGTTTCCAAAAAGACATGAAGATAATCATTTATTATAAAAAATACCTTTCTTCAATTTTACAAGATTATTGAATGAAGAAAAACTTTTGTTTTTTCTATCATGACAGAGTATTAAAGTTATATTTTATCTTGGTTTTGAACAAATATTTTCAATTAATTTTCTATTGTACATTTTACTTAATAATCTTTTGAAATGTATATTGGAAAATACAGTATTATTGAAGCTGGCTTGCCACCTGCCCCCTTAAAATCATTTATAAATTCCTGGCTGAAATTAAGTCATATATAAACTATCAGTCATCAATCATAAATGGAAGCATTTGGCTTTGTTATACTTTTAAAAAAGTGTTTCATTCTCTTCTTTAGAGATAACATTAATGACTCAATAAGGTGTCAACAATATGGCCATTATGACAATCCATTTTATTTTGGTTTATAAAGCACCTTCCTTCCAATATCCTAATAGCCTACAAAGTAAGTATATTATTACTCAGTTAACATAAAAACTATTGATTCTAATACCAGATCTCTTGAGTCCAAAATTCATGTTCTCTCACTTAATTCTATTATGCTGTTAAATCTTAGATTTGGTAAGGACCTTAAAATATCTAACTGAACTTCCTTCTTTTATGTGTAAAAAATCTGAGATCAGGGATTTGAATTAATCAGGAAAACATATATCAATGCTATTAGTGTCCAGATTTGAATCCAATCTATTCCTCTTTTTAGTATGTCACATTGCTTAGAAAATTGGTGTACCTGTGGCTCAAATTCATTAGCAACCAAGCTGACCATCATGAAATCATGAAACAAATTCTCTTTGTCACCACCATGATGACTGTTACTGTATTCTTACGAGTCAGAAATAAAATCTCCATTATGCTTCCCCAAAATCAGGTATACATACACACACACACACACACACACATGTGTGTGTGTATGTATATATATGTATATATATGTATATATACACACATACATACATATATATGTAGTATATCACTATATAGTATGATATAGATACTACTTGGAACTATAATATCTCATATTTGGTAAAGACTTCAAAAGTCATCAAGTCCAATCTATACATGAAAAAGAATCCTTTCTATAACTTCTGCAGTGTGTAGTAATATAATCTGCTGTTGAATATCTACACTGATGGGATTATTCATTTTACCTAATACAATTCCCACACAACTATGGTATGGTCTGTAGCAATCATCTCTAATTACTTACACAATATAAGTATGAAAAATATCATATAGGAAAGTTATGAGTAAAAGGGTTGAAGGTTTGGTCACAAAGTAAGAAGGTAGAAAAATAAGGTTACATAGTAAGAATAAGATCTCATAATGTATAATGAGTAGAGAGCTTGAATATTATATAGTATTCATGAAATATTGATAACAAAAACCTAAATGATGAACTTCAGTGGGTTAAGTAGACATTCCGTAGAGGATATATGGAGAAATATGTCCAAATGTTATATAGTTAGGGCTCACTAACAGTGGAACAGATTGCCTTAGGGAATAATGAATAATAGTAGATATGCTATCATTTAGTGATAGAAGTCATGCATTTATTCTTTTACTGACAGTAGACTGACAGAATATTTGATCTGGATTGAGCTGATTTCTCCACCTGTATTTGATTCTCTGTCCAGTCTGTGCTACATATTACAGACATTTCATTTATCAATTTTGAGGTGATTTTGTGTTATTTTCAAAGAAAAAATATTACTTGAAGGTAGAGTGCAAAAATTCTAACTTAGACGAAGTACATTTCAATGACAGAGATATTTCAGGGGCTGTTGGTTCTAGGAAATAAATAATTTCAAGAGTTGTTAAATCCCCAATAAAATAACACAAGGGAAGTAGTGGTAAGAAACAAAAATAACACTAATAACTGACTAATTTGCTGCAAAACAACTGAATTTTTAGGTTATATGTTATTTGAAGTTGTAAAACAACACCAAATTAAGACAATAGCTATTTATAATGTCTGGGCTAGCTTTCTGGAGGGCCTTGGGACAGCAGAATAATCACCACCAGAATAGTCAGGAATAAAGTCCAAAGTCTTTATTGTCCCCTTCACAGTCTGTCTTGTCATAGTCTGACTCAGTCTCCTCTGCCCGTCTGCCAGTCTGCCAATCTCACCTCTGAGTCTGACCTTGTCCCCAGTTTAAATACCCTATTGCAATTATATCAGTTGTAGAGCTATTACATCTTTATGCTAAGTACTGAGAATGTGTAAACTAGAGAACCATTATCTCATCAAGTACACTAAGTTAACATCTTGTTTCAAGTATACTTCTCCAAAGTTCCACCTGCTACAGCTGTTAACCAATGTGATGGGAAAAAAAATATTATACAATACAATACAAATACTGGAGTACTAAAGATTGGGGGGAAGCATTTTTTCCTTGTGAAATGCATCTTTTAATCAAAGCCATACCAAAAGTCAGAAGATGTTCATGTGAGTCTGAAAGAGTTAAAAGCATTCATTAGAGTATAAAATATCCATACAACCCCTCAAAAACAAAAACCTTGGATTCTTTTTTCCTTCTTTATTTATTGCTCTGCTTCCAATTAAGATAATATCCTTGTCTCCTATGTGGGAATGAAAAACTTGCAGTATAGTGTATTAATAAAGTGAGAAGTATGGGTCCAGAATATTTTAAATGGAAATTGAAATGGTATATGAGAATGTACAAATAAATTGCAACAAAGCTCTAGGCCCAATGTTCTATCCACTGAACCAACTAGTTGCTTTATAATGAACTTTTGTGTCAAGGTGTGATTTGGAATTAGTGATATCACTGCACAATTTTTGGAATGAAATGCAGTTCATTCTTGTTCTATTCCATTCTGAATTAAGCTCATACTTGAGATATCAGGTAAATTGTATATACTAGTGTTCTACTTTAAGGAGTTCCTTACCCAGATTATTATCTGCTTTAGGAATTTGTCTGATTTATTTTTCTTTTGTGAGTTGCCATACTAGTAACTTTAGATTTCTTTTGAAACTCTCTGATGCTTTATAGCATTTTAGGGTTTAATAAAATAAACATAGTGTTACATGAAAATAGGAACATTAAAATACTTAACCACTTCCTGTCACTCCTTGTTTGTAGATTTCACAGAGCCTCAAGGTTAGAAGAGACTTTATTTATAATAAATAAATTTAGTCCAGTCAAAACATGTACAGGGATCCCTTCTATAGTATATTCTAGAAGTGTTGATTTGCCAAACTTCATTGAAGATAAATTTATTTGCAAAACATGTGTAAAGATAGTTTTCAGCTTTCACCCTTGTAAAATGTTGTGTTCCAAATTTTTATCTCTCACTTCTCTCATCCCCTTCTCCTGATAGCAAGTAACCCAATATACATTAAACATGTACAATTCTTCTATACATATTTCCATAATTATGCTGCACAAGAAAAATCAGATCCAAAAGGAAAAAAAAAATGAAAACAAAAACAAAATGCAAGCAAACAATAACAAAATAAAAATAAAAATAACATGTTGTGATCCACATTCAGTCCCTATAGTGCTCTCTCTGGATACAGATCACTTTTTCCATCATAAGACCATTGGAACTGGCCTGAATTATATTGGGGTTGGAAAGAGCCATGTCCATCAGAATTAGTCATTGTATAATCTTGCTATTTCTGTGCATAATGTTTACCTGGTTCTACTCGTTTCATTTAGCAGCAGTTCATGTAAGTCTCTTCAGACCTTTCTGAAATCATCCTGCTGATTGTTTCTTATAGAACAATAATGTTCCATAATATTCATAGACCATAACTTTTTCAGCCATTCTCCAGCTGACGGACATCCACTCAGTTCTAGCTCCTTGCCACTTGAAAAAGAGCTGCTTTAAGCAGTTATAAGCATATGGATCCTTTTCCCTTTTTAATGATCTCTTTGGGATACAGGCCCCATTGATCCACTGCTGGATCAAAGAGTATGAACAGTTTGATCATTTGAGCATGGTTCCAAATTGCTCTCCAGAATGGTTGGATCAGTTCATAACTCCACCAACAATGTATTAATAATGTTCCAGTTTTCCCACATCCCTTCCAAACATTCATTATTATCTTTTCCTGTCATCTTAGCTAACCTGAGAGTGGTACCTAAGAATTGGCTTAATTTCCATTTCCTGACTAATAGTGATTTAGATCAGTTTTTCATATGAAAGAGATGGCTTTAATTTCTTCATCACAAAATTACTCATATTCTTTAACTATCATTTGTAGGATGGGTTGAGTTCTTATAAATTCAAATAATCAATTCTATATATATTTTAGATATCAGGACTTTATCAGAATCTTTTGATGTAATTTTTTTTTATTCCCAAATATATATATTCTAATCTTGTGTGAATTGGTTTTGGTTGTACAAAAACTTTTTAACTTAATATAATCAAAGTTATTCATTTTGAATTCCATAATGTATTTTAGTTCTTCTTTGTTCACAGATTCTTTCCTTCTCTATAGATGAGAGGTATACAAACTGTTGTTCTTCTAATTTGTTTATAATATTATCTTTTATGCCTAAATAATGAACTCATTTTGACCTTATCTTGGTATATGGTGTTAGATGCGGTGTCAATGCCTAGTTTCAGCCATACTAATTTCCAATTTTCCCAGCAGTTTTTGTCAAATAGTGATTTCTTATCCCAGAAGCTGGGATCTTTGGGTTTATCAAACACTAGTTTACCATAATCACTGACTATTGCTTCTTGTGAACCTAATTTATTCCATTTATCAATTATTCTATTTCTTAGCCAGTAGTGTGTAGTATGTGTGTGTGTGTGTGTGTGTGTATTTTTATTTTGCCAAATTTAATGTTTAAGGAGTTGGTTTCTTCAGTCAATTTCTGTGTTTTCTCTTCTAAATGGCTGGCTCTTTTCCTCAACTTTTACTTAGTCCTACTGTATAGCCTTATTTCATTTTGCAATTTTTCTTCTATCTCTGTTTTAAGATTTTTTTCTGAACTCTTTCAAGAGTGAATTTTGAGCCAGAGACCAATTCATATTCTCCTTTATGATTTTACCTGAAGGTATTTTATCTTTTCTGTTTTCTTCTGGGTTTGTGTACTAGTCTTCTCTGTCTCATAGTAACTTTCTAAGGTCAAGGTTCTTTTTGCATTTTGGGGGCATTTTGAAAAATTGAGTTCTGCTCATAGAGCACAAGGGAAATTGTCTCAAGCTCTTTTACAGGGTGATTAGGATTTCCCTCTGCCTGGGCTGGCTAGGGTTGGGTATGGGGCTGGTGGTGCTGCAAGTTTTCCTATTGCTCTGGGTAAGCGTGTCCAAATCCTGCTTGTTATGCTGGGCTTTGAAGGCTCACAATATGCATTTTGTAATTGTGCTGTGGAGGTCTCATAGCTAGTGTGCTGATCCACTGGCCTTCTGAAACATGGCAGAGTAACCAATTTATCTTTTGGCTAAGAGCCTCCCCTTAGATTTCACATGTCAGTCCTTCCCACACCCGGCCTCTTTGCCCTGCACCTTCACTGGGCTATGTTCCCCTTTTTTCATGGGACAGACTGCTGTTTCTTATGTGATCTTAACTTCCTCGATATTAAAGCTCTTTCTTTATACTTTTTGGTAATAGTTTTCTTTGTCTGAGATTTAGGGATTTTCATTTTGGTATTTCATTTGATAATAAGTGCATTCTAATTTCCTTTTTCCCATTTTTCCCAAAAGATCTGGACCATTTTCTTTCATGCTTTCTCAAAATGATATATAGAGACTCTTATGTGTCTATCTAAATCTATCTATCTATCTATCTATCTATCTATCTATCTATCTATCTATCTATCTATTATCTACCTGTATATTTCTTTATTCCTTTATTTGATTGTTCATTTGAATGTTAATTTGCTCATTATTTTTATGTAGATCAATAATTCTTATATTTTCCCTCCTTGAACTGTTTTCCAGGTCAGTTGTGGTATAATGTACTTTAACATTTTTATTATATTTTTAAATCTTTTACTTTTTAAAGGTTTTCTTATATGTTGTGGAATTAATAAATTATTTTTGTACATTCTAAATTTTAGGGAGTCTGGTACTTGGGGAAGATAATTTTTCTCATTTTCTATAAGCTATTAAATCAGCCATAATTCTCATTTCTATTCTAATGGTTTCTTCTATCATTCTCACTTTACTAATAATATAATTTTCAACTTTAAAACCTTGCATCATTTCATTTGGAAGTTTTATTTGATCTTGTGGATAAACCAGCTTTTTAATACTTTATTTTTATGTGTTTTAGCATTATTTTACCTTTGGGGTATATGTCTTCAGAATCTGTCACCTGATAATAGCTTTTTCCTCTTTTATTTGTTTACTCTTCTTCCAGCAATTTGTTCTAGGAAATTCCAGTTAAGAACTTTGTGTGCTTTCTAAGACCCTGACCCATGCCTATCTCCCCACCCTCTCCAAATTCCAATACATCGTGCTATTTTCATAAGTAAATTAAGGCCAAAATCTGTTTTGTGAAAATGCATCCTTAGTGATTCTTGTGCTTATTCCATGCTTAAACTTCTATAGCAATATCTTAAGTTGCTAGTCTAGGTAGTGGCTGTATCTTATATCTACTTTGGATGTTTCCATGCTTTTATTCTAACTTGGAAGTTTAAATACTAAGTCCTTGCTCTTTATCCCTTTGAGGATTTATATTTTCTGTCTGATGATATGAGCTGAATCCTTGATCAGTGTTGGGAATCCCTGCAATTTTAACCTAGAAATTCTAACTATAGGTACAAAGTTTATAATCCCAGTCCCCTTCTTTCCACAAGGATTGTATTTGTCTTTCTTACTTGACAATGGTCAAATTTGTGGTACTGGACTGGAAAGATCACACAATTTTTTCCTTCAAAAATCTCAACATTACTTGGTTTGTTATTTTTTCCTGGAAATGTGTTGAAGTAGGGAGGAAAGTTGGGTTGTAGTACTTCTTTTTACTCACAAGTTTAGTTTGAGCATCTTGCTTCATGCAGATTGTGATATTTCATAATGGGTATTGTCCTTCCTTCTTGAAGAGCACCAAAATGACATCACTGTGTTAGAGTTGAGTTACAGTGTGTTTAACTATAGCTGATTGAACCAGTATGAGCTTAAGAATGCTTTATCGCAAGTCAGACACTATACTCCATATGAACATTTAGGGTGGACTCTCTAACTTTGCACATCTCACATTTCTTCTGAGCTAATTAATTTCTGCTTTGCTAATACAACATAGCATCTTCTCTGATGAGGGCACATCATGCTGGGCAGTCCTGTGTCAAGGTCTCCTATGTCATACAATCAATTCTAAAGTTTTTAAAAGATACCTTGAAGTATAGAACCAACAAACTACTAACAGGATATTAATACTAAAAAGCAGGGCCATTGCTAGATGGAAAAGTCCGGAAACCATTAAAAGCATTATGCCTTTTTCTAGAAATATATCCCACCCCTAAATTTTACAAATGTTTCTCACCACAGCTATATAAGGAAGGTAGTGCAAGGATTGTTTGTCTCCATTTTATACATGAGAAAGCTAAGGCATATAGAAATGAAATGATTTGCTTAGACTCTCTTATCTACAGTTTTTTTTTTAATTATGAATTTATGAATCATGTTGGGAGAGGAAAAAAAAAAAGAATAAAAGTGAAAAAAACCACGACAAAAGGAACATAGCATGTGTTGATTTACATTAAATTTCCATAGTTCTTTTTCTGGATGCAGCTGGCGTTTTCCATCCAAATTTTATTGTAATTGCTTTGGATCACTGACCTACTGAGAACTAAGTCTTTCATAGTTGATCATTGCACATTCTTATTTTACTGTATAAAATGTACTTCTGGTTCTGCTTGTTTTTCTCAGCATCAGTTCATGTAAATCTTTCCAGGCTTTTCTATAATCAGCTTGTTTGTTCATCATTTTTATGGAACAATAATATTTCATTACCTTCATATACCACTCTTCCCATTTTCCAGAAGAGGAGCTCAGTGTAAAGTCAGATGGTATCAGAATAAAGAATTAATCTGGGATTTTCTGATTCAAAGACTCAGTAGTCTAGTATTAGTAGTCTACTAATCTAGATTAGTCTAGACTATTAGTGATACAGTTTAAGGGTCTAATTAGTCTTTTTCTTTTTTTGTTTTCTTTAAGATGAAGTAAAAAAAATATTTACAGAAAATGTTACAAACAAGGTCTTCTGAAGCTATTTTTCCATGATCACATTCAAGTCTGTGGAAGGAGAGAACAGTAACATACATAACTTTATGTGTTGGTTCATCAAGACATTTTTGTTAAAGACTTAAAGGGTTTGATTGCTTAATCACAGCAGTTTGCTAATTAAAGGTGTGAAAAGGGGAATGATTTGAAAGAGGAAGTTTGCACCTGAGGGAAAAATAGGATTAAATCTTTTTTTTTTTTTTTTTTTTTTTTTTTTTTTTTCTTTTTTCCTGAAGTATTGGATTAGGTGTCTTGGAAGTCAGCCAGTGACAGTGAAGGAGGATGAGATCTCCTGAGAAGTAAATTATGCCTTTATGTTTAATGTTTAATAGAAGAATGCCCATTGTCAGAGGATAACAGACAACTCCAATCCATGGTATGTGCTTTCCTATTATAAAGTGTGATTCTTTAATTGCTTGGAGTACAAATTTTATTTGTCCACCAAGTATACAATGTTCTAATTTAATGTCATAGATATTTGTGACTGATACACTCCACTAGTCTACAAATACTAAGGTAAAGGTATAGTTTTGTTCATCTCAAATAGTCATTATATTTTTAAAAAATTAATACCATATTTAAGAATAAGAAAACTTCCTTTCAACTCTTCCTCTTTTTTGCAGGAGGTTTTTTTCTAGTGTTTTACCTATAAAATTACCTACCAACTATTGTGTATATCATCTATATATCTATTTATTTACCTATTGTTAAATCTCTTATTAAAATATGTCCTCTTCCCTTTAAGAAACTAATACTTTCAGACGAATTTATTCCTTTCTGATTCCCAGCCTCTCCTAGCTGATCAATTCAAGAAGCTAGGACCTTTAATTCACAAATCCTGTCAAAAGCACCCTTTTGAATTCCAATAGGAGATCTGGGTCTGTGCCAGCCCCTACCAGATCTGAGCCAATTTGGGACACCACCCATAAGCCCCGTTAGCTAAATCTCTCATTACAAAAGAGCCAAGCTGGAGTCCTCTCTTGGCAGAGGTTCCAAACATGGTAGCCTTATGCCTGGCATGCCAAAGGATCTTTGCCCACTGGAACACTGGTGTGTAAATTCCTTTACAGGGGATTCTTGCTCTTTTACTAGACCTCATTTAACTCTGTATCCTTGTGCTGAATCCATCGGGGTTGCAGGGGAACTCTATTTGACTCCCTGTACCCAAAACCTGCCAATAGAGCTCAATTAACCCTAATTTCATTTAGATACTCCAATTTTAAACATCATCATTTGGTTCCCTGACTAAAGTCCCCTAACACTAGACATAATTGCCTTTTCAGGACACTCAGAACCAATCTGGGTTTTGAGCTATTTCTATAGTGTTCTTCCAGGAAGAATATCTGCATTCCTTCTTTTCACCCCACCCTATCTCTAAAGATAGTGGGCACTCAGACTGGGTCTGGGCTGCAGAAGCATTCTCTGGTGGAGACTACTTGCATTTCAGGCAAAAAGGCTTCTTTTTGTCACACTCCTATTTTTAGGGATAACAAGACCAGGAAATTCGGAACTCTAGACAAAGTAAAATACTTTTTTTTTTTGTTTGTTTGTTTTTTTTTCTTTAAAACTAAAAGCTTTTACCTGTCCACAATCTAGACACACTTTTGCCTCTAAAATCCTTCCAGAGATAAAGGACCTTCCTTTCCATCTCAAGGCATTTCTGATCTTTTTTTTTTTTTTTTTTCCTTCTCTCACCAGAAAGCCCAGCCCTCAGTCAGGAACTAGGACAAGAGAAAAAGTGTCTCTTTAACACACCCACCCAGACCAAGGAGACACATGGCCATTTGGGGGATTCCACCCTTCTCCCGTTTCCAAGGCCAGAACTCTCTTTGGTGTGTTCTGGGGAGATAACCAGAGAAACTTAAGAGAATCTGTGTTTGGGTCCTTCTCCCACTCCACTGTTAAATACAATGCAGTCTGTAATGCTCAGGTGGCAGCCACTAGGAGAAAGGTCACTGAATTGGGGTGAGCTTGGAGATATGTCTCTACCGGGCTGCTACTCCCTGGACAGGGGTGAGTGGTTTCTCCTTCAGGTGTTGCTCTCCCAGCAACGTTTCGGGGCTTGGACAAGCTGCTCCATCCTCAAGTTCTTACATGAAATCACTAAAGAAGCCCTTGACTTTTGGGATGCAATGCACTGGATAAGATGGCATCTTTCTCCCCCACCCTCACTCTGGCCTTTTCCCCCCTTCTCCCCCATGAAGTGGAGATGACAGAACTCAAGGCCTTTTTCAGACCTCTCCCAGTTTTCCCAGCAGTTTTTGTCAAGTAATGAATTCTTATCCCAAAATTTGGGATCTTTGGGTTTGTCAAAGATTAGATTGCTATTTTTATTCACTATCTTGCCCTGTGAACCTAACCTATGCCACTGATCAACTAGTTAATTTCTTAGCCAATACTAAATGGTTTTGGTGACTGCTGCTATGTAATATAGCTTTAGATCAGGTACACTTAGACCACCTTCCTCTGAGTTTTTTTTCATTAGTTCCCTTGCAATTCTAGACCTTTTATTCTTCCATATGAATTTTGTTGTTATTTTTTCTAGGTCATTAAAATAGTTTCTTGGGAGTCTGATTGGTATAGCACTAAATAAATAGATTAGTTTGGGGAGTATTGTCATCTTTATTATATTCGCTCGGCCTATCCAAGAACACTGAATGTCTTTCCAATTATTTAAATCTGACTTTATTTTTTTGGCAAGTGTTTTGTAATTTTGCTCATATAATTCCTGACTCTCCTTTGGTAGATATATTCCCAAATATTTTATACTATCGACCGTTATTTTAAATGGAATTTCTCTTTGTATCTCTTGCTGTTGGATTGTGTTGGTCAAGTTCATTCTTAAAAGCGTTTCTTTTCTTTTTCAAACCCTGGGACTAATACCTCTGCCCTCAGGGAAAAAGCAGGGAGCCAAAATACCCCCTAAACCTCATCAGTCTTTTAGGAAAGGTTCTGTTTCATTCTTTCTTTTATTTTCTTGATAATATCATTGATTACCATAGATGCACATTGCAAGAGCCAAACAAATACTTTTTCATTGATTGGTTGATTATTTTTCTTAGTTCTGACATTTACAGATCTTGTCACTTTGACTCAAACCATCCTTGCCTTAAGTTTATTTATCTATAAAATTGGAACAATAATATATTTCCTATCTGATAAGTATGATATCGTAATGTTGTAAACTGTCAAGGGCTAAAATTGACAACAGCAAGAGACATTGGTGCTCTTTTCCTTATTACCATTAAAATCATCATTCTTACTGTTTTTGTGTTATTCTTTTGATGGTGGCAAAGATGAATATATGAATCTTTTCCATGCACTTTAATATGTACTCAAATATTCAGATAAATCCAGAAGCAATAGTTGTGAATAATTTTTTCCAGTGATGCATATTGTGATGCATCTATACCTCCCTATCCTGGACATTTATATAGCTTTGTTAATATCGGTTTATTTTATAATTCTTTTAAAATATCTATTATACAGAAACTAAGATCTATATCTTTTAATATCAATATCTCTTATGGCAACTAGTTATACAACACCACTAAAGATGAATATCACACACAGATGACAATAGAAAGACACATGAGGAGATGAGAGGAGGCTTCAACATATAATTAATGTGCTAAAGAACTGAGAGGTAAATTTTTCATTCATTTCATGATCTAATCATCTAATATGGATTCAAGTATCACTTCTTTTGATTACCTGTAATTTATCCTATATAGAACTTGTGCATAGTTGTTTGCTTGTGATATCTTATATTAAACTGTGAGCTCTTTAACAGTCTTAACTGTCTTTATATTATTAGAAAATAGTTTTTAAAAAAAAGAAGTAAAAGAGGGATGTCAGTTAAAAACATTTTAAATGCTTATTATATGCTAGAGACTACATTAAACACTAGGGATACAAAAGAAAAGCAAAAAAAAAAAAAACAATTTCTGCTCTTATAATGCTCACAGTTTAATAGGAGAAACAAGACATAAAAGGAAGTAGAAAAGGAGATGGAGAAGACATGGGCATGATAAACATCCAGAGGAATATAACGTAGTGGGAAATGATGAATTGGCTGCCCTGGGTGAGCCATTCTTAAATGAAGGGTCTGAGAGGAATTCCCCACTGTCCACCTTCCATCCTCTTCAATTACAGGAATAGGGTGCACTAAAGAGGTTTGAGTTTTTGAAGTGATCTCATGGGCTAATGAGATTCCAGAGGACAAGATGAAATTCCAGAAGAGTTCAGCCAGTACAGAGTGATGTCCTCAAGGATTTATTTGACAAGCAGAGAAGATGAGCTGGTGACCTTGCAAGTTAGAAGTAAACAGTTAGAGTGGACTCCTGGTACATGGTTATGTTTCCTATTAAACCCTCTACTTCACTCTTCTCCCTACACACACACACACACACACACACACACACACACACACACACACACACACACACGGTTTCTCAAAGATGCAAACAGATGTCACCTCTTACTCAGTAGACTCTAGGGACTTCCTATTATGTCCAAATATAAATGTAAGCTTGCTTGTTTGGCATTTACAACTCTTAGATAACTAGCCAAGTCCAATCTTTCCAGCTTCTTTATACATTATTAGTCTCCATAGCCTTAATCACCAAATAGGTGCAGCCTCAGTCAAACTGAGAACTGTTGAAGACTTTAATTATAAAAGGCCAAATAACCATTTATTCCAAGGCCATCTCAATGTCTTGATCTATATCTTGTCTCTGAATCCAGATGGCTAAGGAGGGGAAAGTAAGGCAGATGACATTGCACAGCCCTCCCTCATATAAATCCAATTCACTTGCATATCATGGAGTCACCTTTCTGATGTCATGATCCTTTTCAAGAATGAAGGACAAATAGGGGGCAGATAGGTGGGGCAGTGGATAGAGCACCAGCCCTGAATTCAGGAGGACCCGAGTTCAAATCTGGTCTCAGACACTTAACACTCCTTAGCTGTGTGACCCTGGGCAAGTCACTTAACCCCAGCCTCAAAAAAAAAAAAAAAAAAAAAAAAAAAGAATGAAGGACAAATAAAAATAACAAAAACAACAACTCCATATACTCTATGATTCAACCACAATGTTCCACTTAATATTATACAATATTATACATACATGATGATTTACTTCTCATCTCTGTGCTTTTGCAGCGATCCTCATCTTACACACTCTTATACACACACACACACACACACACACACACACACACACACACACACACATATATACAGAGAGAGAGAGACAGAGACAGAGACAGAGACAGAGACAGAGACTAAGAGAAAGAATTAGAAGGTAGTTGCTATAATTGTACTCAGGGATCTAATGATGGTTATGGCTATGATTTGGTAATTCTTGGAGATATAGAGGTCTGTTAAAAAAGGACTCTGAATCTAAAATACTGATTTTTAATGCACTGTTTCTATGACCTTGAACACATGTTTCAGAACTTGTGTTCCTCTATAAGTCATTCAAATCATATCCTTGTGAAAAGCTTGTTTTTGTAACTTTATTATAAGATCTATCCTGAGTGAGAATCCATCTTCATGAGCTTTTTATTGAGATTAGCCACATTTTGTGATATTACCTAACATGAGAAGATGTCATGTCTAGTGACTCCCACCCTTTTCCACATCTATCTTTTATTCCACTTTTGAGTAGGAAAGAGGGGTTTTGTGAGGAAAGAAGGAAAAATTTTGCTGTAAAAGCATTTGTGATCATTTTCGATGACATCAAAACTATTTTATGTCTAACTAACTGGCCACACTAAACATCATGAAGATAAAACTTTTATATTTTTCCTGAAGGCAGGGATGAGGGGATAGAGGTCACTCATGTAAGAATCTTAACAATTACATGTGGGACTCCTGTATTTGTCATACTGGTATGTTTAGGTATTTCTAACCAAAAATAGTTGAAAATCCTCCAAGAAAAAAATCCGTCTAATCCTCCAAGATGATGACCATAAAATACTATCATGAAAGAGCTATGTACTTCCCAAAAACAACGGCAGCTATAGCAATTGATGTCAACTCTGAAAGATAGTAACAATATCTTAGCAGAGAAGCAGTGGTTAAAGCAGCTGATGGTTCTCACAGATGGAAGAGGAAAGGGGGAAAAAAGGACTGACAGTTTGGAATAAGAATAATATAGACTTTTTGGGATATGATAGCTAAGGGAGAATGAGCTGACTATTGTAGAGGTAGATCCTTGGTAATAAGAGGAAGTCTAAGATCTCCTTAAGACTGCTATAAAAGTATGGTGAGACCAAAAAAAAAAAAAAAAGGCAGCAAAAGACAACTAGATATTTGGAGATAGAGAAACAAAATATATTCTAATAAATCTAAACCCTTTTGCTACAAAAGAATATGCTTTTTTCAAGGTAGATTCCCTTCAGTATGAATATGGAAGACTGTTATTTTTTTTTTCATTCTTTCTTTTTCTTTCTTTCTTTTTTGTTGGGGCAAGAATAGTTTAAAAATTATTCTAGGCATTTGAGGGGTGGAGCCAAGATGGCGGAGAAGACACACGCCACTGTGTAAGCTCCTTTCTTCCCTCACAACCAACTAGATTTAATCAGCCTCAGAAATAGCGCTGGACTGATAGAATCCACAAGGACTGGAAGCACGTCTTACCAGCTGAAGAGAATCTGGAGTCTCTACAGGAAAGGTCAGTTCCCAGGGGAGGAAGAAGAGAGGCCAGTGCAGATGGTGGGGTAGTGGCACACTGCGCCGGTCGCGCTGGGGAGGGCTCTGGGATCAGAGAATCCACTGACATAAAAGAATCTGGCACAGGCTGTTAGCTCTTCTCTGCTTATAAAACAGCAGTTCAGAAGAGAAATATAAGCCACTCTAAAATTTAAAACTAGATTGGATCTTCCCGGATCCCAGGGGTGACTCAGCAGATCTCTGCACTGTGAGTGGGGCCGACATAGGCAACCCAGGCTCTCACCTGTGAGTAGTTAAGAGATTGAAGAGTGGGCGGGGCGGTAACTCATAGTGCCTGGCTCGGCTTGGCTGGAGGAGGTGGAACCGAAGTCCCAGAGAAGCAGTACCTTTGAACTAGGGACCGCGGTTTCTGGCAGACACTTCCAGTTTGAGCACAGGGGCTTTTCATGTCACCTGCTGCAGACATCCACGCCCCACTGGGACGCATAGGCTAGGCTTTTGAGTCGCCTTTACTGTTCAGTCTCAACCTCAGGGAAGCCACTAAAACACAGTGCCCTCAGGGCACAGCAGTGCTGGTCACCTCTGAGGCACTTCCAGGGAGGGAGTGGGGAACTCTCTCCCAGAGCTCTACCTTAGCTCAGGCTCAGGAGCCGCTGCATCCATCCAGTCTGGGAGGAAGCTGGTAAAGAAATAAATAAATAATTTCCTACCCCAGGGACAGACCCCAAAAGATTTTTTAAGTATGAGCAAGAAGCCCCAAAAAACCATAGATTCCTTCTACACAGAGAAAGAGCGGGTATCCAACCCCGAGGAAGTTAACAGCAGAGAGTCAGCAGATAACAACCTAAAGGGGAGCGATTCCTGCCCCCCATCACATAACTCTCTCCTTGAAGAGACTATTAAAAAGTTAAGAGAGTTTGAAGAAAAATGGGGAAAGGAAAGGGAAGCTATGATAGAGAATAACAAAGTCCTGAAATTGCAGGTGGAAAAAATAAAGAATTCACAGGAGATGCAGGGAAACAAAATTAGTGAATTAGAAAAGGTAAAAAAAAATCACAGGAAAATAGGATTTCTGAATTGGAGAAGATAAAAAAGTTCCAAGAAAATAAGATTTCTGAATTTGAAAAAGAAAATAATTCTCAAAAAAAAATTAGGGAAATGGAAAAAAATTCAATAGAGCAAAATAATTCATTTAAAAACGAAATTGGGCATTTAAAAAAGAACTAAAAACTGTGAAAGAAGAAAATAACTCCTTAAAAGTCAGGATGGAACAAATAGAAATGAATGATTCACAGAGAACCCAAGAATCAGTCAAAAAAAAAACAAAAAAAAAATAAGAAGTTGGAGAACAATGTCAAATACTTACTGGGAAAATCTATAGACCTGGAAAATAGATCTAGGAGAGATAATCTGCGGATTATTGGACTTCCCGAAAACTATGACCAAAAAAAGAGACTAGATTCTATTTTACAGGAAATTATCAAAGAGAACTGTCCAGAGATAATAGAAACAGAGGGGAAAGTAGATGTTGAAAGAATTCATCAAACTCCTTCTGAAATAGACCCTAAAAAAAGAACACCAAGGAATATTGTGGCTAAGCTGCAGAATTACCACACAAAGGAGAAAATCCTGCAAGCAGCTAGAAAAAAACAATTTAAATACCAAGGTGCCACAATAAGGGTCACACAAGATCTGGCTGCCTCCACATTAAAAGATAGAAGGGCCTGGAACCTGATATTCCGAAAGGCAAAAGATCAAGGATTGCAATGAAGAATAAACTACCCAGCTAAGTTTAGCATCTTTTTCCATGAAAGAAGATGGTCATTCAATGAAATAGAGGAATTCCATATGTTTCTAAGAAAAAAAAACAGACTTAAACAAAAAATTTGATCTACATTCACAAGACTGAAGAGAAACAGAAAAAGGTACACAGAACTCTTGAGAACTGTAACTCTGTTGTGGGTATATAGAAAGTACGCATGGATAATTTGATTTTACTGATATAAAAGAAAAAAAAAGGAGGGCGTGTAGTAAAGGGAAGGGGGTAGTATCAGAAAAAGGGGAGGGTGTGATAAAAAGAGGGAAACTACATTCCAGGAAGAGGCATAGAAAATACACCTTATCTGAGGGAATTTAGAGAGGGGGAGAATGATTGTGTAAATCTTGCTCTCATCAGAAGAGGCTCAAAGAGTAAATAATTGTCATATTTGTTTTTCAGAGAATTCTCTCTTACCTCATTAAAAGGGGGGAGAGGAAAAGGGAAAAGGAAAAGGAGAATAAGGGAAGGGACATGGAGGGAGGGGGGAGGGATACTAAAAAAAGGGAGGGCTGTGCGTCACAAGGGGGGGTCTATAAATTAAATATTGGGGAAGGGGTCCAGGGGGGTCAAGGGAAAAAGCATAATCTGGGGATAATTTGATGGCAGGAAATACAGAATTAGTAATTTTAACTGTAAATATGAATGGGATGAACGCTCCCATCAAATGGAGATTTGTTTGATTACAAAAAAGATAGTTTGATTACATCAAAAAGACTTCAGAAAATCATCCCCAGGATAATACACTATGATCGAGTAGGATTCATACCAGGAATGCAGGGCTGGTTTAATATTAGGAAAACTATTAGTATAATTGACCATATTAATAATCAAATGAATAAAAACCATATGATCATCTCAATAGATGCAGAAAAAAGCATTTGACAAAATCCAACATTCATTCCTACTAAAAACTCTTGACAGTATAGGAACAAATGGATTATTCCTTAGAATAATCAGGAGCATATATTTAAGACCGTCAGTAAGCATAATATGCAATAGAAATAAACTGCAACCTTTCCCAGTAAGATCAGGAGTGAAACAAGGTTGCCCACTATCACCATTACTATTCAATATAGTACTAGAAACACTAGCCTCGGCAATAAGAGCCTAGAAAGAGATTCAAGGAATTAGAGTAGGAAATGAGGAAATCAAACTATCACTCTTTGCAGATGACATGATGGTATACTTAGAGAACCCCAAAGACTCTACTAAAAAGCTATTAGAAATAATTCAGAATTTTAGCAAAGTGGCAGGATACAAAATAAATCCACCTAAATCCTCAGCATTCTTATATATCACAAACAAAATGCAACAGCAAGAGATACAAAGAGAAATTCCATTCCAAACAAATGTTGAGAGTATAAAGTATTTGGGAATCCTTCTACCAAAGAATAGTCAGGAATTATATGAGAAAAATTACAAAACACTTGCCACAAAAATAAAGTCAGATTTAAATAATTGGAAAGACATTCAGTGCTCTTGGATAGGCCGAGCGAATATAATAAAGATGACAATACTCCCCAAACTAATCTATTTATTTAGTGGTATACCAATCAGACTCCCAAGAAACTATTTTAATGACCTAGAAAAAATAACAACAAAATTCATATGGAAAAATAAAAGGTTGAGAATTGCAAGGGAACTAATGAAAAAAAACTCAGAGGAAGGTGGTCTAAGTGTACCTGATCTAAAGCTATATTATATAGTAGCAGTCACCAAAACCATTTGGTACTGGCTAAGAAATAGAACGGTAGATCAGTGGAACAGATTAGATACAAAGGACAAAAAAGGGTACATCTATAGCAATCTAATCTTTGACAAACCCATAGATACCAACATTAGGGACAAAAATTCATTATTTGGAAGAAACTGTTGGGAAAACTGGAAATTAGTATGGCAGAAATTAGATATGGACCCACACTTAACACCATATACCAAGATAAGATCAAAATGGGTCCATGATTTAGGCATAAAGAATGAGATCATAAATAGATTAGAGGAACAGAGAGTAGTCTACCTCTCAGACCTGTGGAGGAGGAAGGAATTTATGACTAGAGGAGAACTAGAGATCATTATTGATCACAAAATAGAAGATTTTGATTACATCAAACTAAAAAGTTTCTGTACAAACAATACTAATGCAAACAAGATTAGAAGGGAAGTAACAAATTGGGAAAATATTTTTAAAAGGAAAGGTTCTGACAAAGGTCTCATTTCCAAAATATATAGAGAACTGACCCTGATTTATAGGAAACTAAACCATTCTCCTATTGATAAATGGTCAAGGGATATGAACAGACAATTCTCAGATGATGAAATTGAAACTATTTCCACTCATATGAAAGAGTGTTCCAAATCACTACTGATCAGAGAAATGCAAATTAAGACAACTCTGAGATATCACTACACACCTGTCAGATTGGCTAAAATGACAGGAACAAATAATGATGAATGTTGGAGGGGATGTGGGAAAACTGGGACACTGATACATTGTTGGTGGAGTTGTGAAAGAATCCAGCCATTCTGGAGAGCAATTTGGAACTATGCCCAAAAAGTTGTCAAACTGTGTATACCCTTTGACCCAGCATTGCTGTTATTGGGATTATATCCCAAAGAAATACTAAAGAGTGGAAAGGGACCTGTATGTGCCAACATGTTTGTGGCAGCTCTTTTTTTTTGTAGCTAGAAACTGGAAGTTGAATGGATGTCCATCAATTGGAGAATGGTTGGGTAAATTGTGGTATATGAAGGTTATGGAATATTATTGCTCTGTAAGAAATGACAAGCAGGAGGAATACAGAGAGGCTTGGAGAGACTAAAATCAACTGTTGCTGAGTGAAATGAGCAGAACTAGGAGATCATTATACACTTCAACAACAATACTGTATGAAGATGTATTCTGATGGAAGTGGAAATCTTCAACATAAAGAAGATCCAACTCACTTCCAGTTGATCAATGATGGACAGAAATAACTATACCCAGAGAAGGAACACTGGGAGGCGAATGTAAGTTGTTAGCACTACTGTCTATCTACCCAGGTTACTTATACCTTCAGAAGCTAGTAATTAATGTGCAACAAGAAAATGGTATTTGCACACATATATTGTATCTAGGTTATATTGTAACACATGTAAAATGTATGGGATTGCCTGCCATCGGGGGGAGGGAGTGGAGGGAGGGAGGAGATAATTTGGAAAAATGAATAAAAAAAATTATTCTATTAATTTTTACTTGTGATGAATTGTGTTATTCTGAGCCAAATAAGGCTTTGTTTGATTTCATTACAGACATTTCACCAGATGGGAGCAGAAGCCATATTTGCAAAATAACATATGCAACACCCCTGTCACCCCACAAAAAATAACAAAGCAAAACAAAACAAAAAACTTCTTCACTGAAACTGAAGATGCTAGGGATTTTTGAGTCAAATGGATCCAGGCTACTTTCACTTCCTTTTAGCTTTCACAAGTAGGAATATGCAGAGGGAGGGAGGGTAGAGCTTAGGAGATGTCCAGTGCTCCTACCTAAGGATTTTTCTTAATGAAATATTTTCTTTTTCCAATCAGGAAAAAAACCAAAAAAACACCTATTTATGTTGTTGTTGTTGTTGTTGTTGTTTAGTTATCAGCATCACATTTCAGGGGGGACTTTGACAACTTGAGTGTACCTACCAGACAATGAATAGGGGGAAAAACATGTAGGAGGACTTCTTGAACAAAACATGAGATTTTTAACTCAGAAAAAAAAAAAATGAAAAACAAGATTTGGGCATAGGGGCAATTTTTCTCTCAACCATTTATATGGATTTTGTGTGAAGTAGGGAGTAAACTTTTATTTTATTTTTTTCAATAACTACACAACCCATTAATTAAGACTAATAAGTGGCATTTTCATGGAAGTAGATTATTGTTTCAATAAAAAAGTAAGCTTCCTTAACTATTAGAGCTGCTCAGAAATAAACTGTGGATTTCCTGCCATTGGACATGTTCTAGCAGGGTCTGGATGATCATTTAGGGATATCCCAGGAGAACTTTAATGCCTTGGAAAGGTATTACATTAGATGGCTTCTGGAGCCTTTTTTGGATTTGAGATTCAGACCAATTTCTATCATCACTGGAGATTGAGATGTGGCACACTAAGAAAAAAAAAAAAAAAAAAAAAAAACAGGCCATTATATTCCCTGAGTTCTTCTGAGTTGTGTTTCTGAGGAAAGTTATAAAAATGTATTTTCACAGAAGGTACAGAGGAAGTTACAGACACAACTGTGAAACCAAATTAGTTTTAAATCCATTTATCAAAGAACCTTCAGTTCTTGTTTTCAGGCAGGTGAAAAAATAATAAATACTGGGGAAAGAAAGTTAATCTGTATTCAGAGAATTTTATTAAATAAAAAGAAGGAAAAACACAATACTGCAGGACCTGTTAGCTCTTGCCAACTCCTGTTTATGGTGGCAGTTAATTTTCTGGTGTTCCATTAGGAACATATTGAAAAATGACTGAGAAGAATTTTGTACCACATTTTCCAAATGAAAATGCTGAGATTTAAGGGGGAATGGAATTTTGAAGTCAAAGGTAAAGAGTGAATGTTGCCAGTACAGTCTATTGGAGATGCTCTCATGTCTTTCTTTACAAATACAGCTAATGGAGGAAATGTTTCTGCTTTTCATACCAGATTGAGGAATAAGGGATGATCTACCTTGAGAAAGAGAATATTTAAAGTGGTATAGGTAAAGGCTCTCCAATTAAATCAGCACTGATTGCACTATTCTATTTGAAATTATAGGAATGCAGATTTCGGATAATTTTTTTTAATATTTTTTAAATTAATTTTATAATTATAACTTTTTTTTTTACAACATTATCCCTTGTACGCCCTTCTATTTTTTCCCTCCTTTCCTCCACCCCCTCCCCTAGATGGCAGGCATTCCCATACATATTAAATATGTTATACTATATCCTAGGTACAACATATATGTGCAGAACCGAATTTTGTTGTTGTTGTTGTTGTTGTTGGAAAGGAAGAATTGGATTCGGAAGATAAAAAATAACCTGAAGAGAAAAACAAAAAATGCTAACAGTTTGCACTCATTTCCCAGTGTTCCTTTTCTGCGTTTAGCTGATTCTGTCCATCACTGATAAATTGGAATTGGATTAGCTCTTCTCTATGCTGAAGATATCCACTTCCATCAGAATACATCTCATACAGTGTCATTGCTAAAGAGTATAATGATCTCCTGGTCTTGCTCATTTAACTAAGCATCAGTTGATGTAATTCTCTCCAAGCCTCTCTGTATTCATCCTATTGGTCATTTCTTACAGAACAATAATATTCCATAACATTAATATACCATAATTTACAAAACCATTCTCCAATTGATGGGCATCCGTACATTTTCCAGTTTCTAGCCACTACAAAAAAGGGCTGCCACAAACATTTTGGCACATACAGGTCCCTTTCCCTTCTTTAGTATTTCCTTGGGATATAAGCCCAGTAGTAGCACGGCTGGGTCAAAGGGAATGCACAGTTTGATAACTTTTTGGGCATAATTCCAGATTGCTCTCCAGAATGGTTGGATTCTTTCAAAACTCCACCAACAATGCATTAGTGTCCCAGTTTTCCCACATCCCCCCCAACATTAATCATTATTTCTTCTTGTCATCTTAGCCAATCTGACAGGTGTGTAGTGGTATCTCAGAGTTGTCTTAATTTGCATTTCTCTGATCAATAGTGATTTGGAACATTCTTTCCTATGAGTGGAAATAGTTTCAATTGGAGCATGGCTTGATTTCTTATAAATTAAAGTCAATTCTCTGTACATTTTGGAAATGAGGCCTTTATCAGAACTTTTCATTGTAAAAATGTTTTCCCAATTTGTTACTTCCCTTCTAAAATTGTTTGCATTAGTTTTATTTGTGCAAAAGTTTTTAATTTGATGTAATCAAAATTTTCTATTTTGTGATCAATAATGATCTTTAGTTCTCCTTTGGACATAAATCCCTTCCTTCTCCACAAGTCTGAGAGGTAAACTATCCTATGTTCCTGTAATTTATTTATGATCTTGTTCTTTATGCCTAAATCTTGGACCCATTTTGATCTTATCTTAGTATGTGGTGTTAAATGGGGTCCATGCCTAATTTCTGCCATACTAATTTCCAATTTTCCCAGCAATTTTTGTCAAATAATGAATTCTTATCCCAGAAGTTGGGATCTTTGGGTTTGTCAAACATGAGATTGCTATTTTTATTCACTATCTTGGCCTATGAATCTAACCTATTCCACTGATCAATTAGTCTATTTCTTAGCCAATACCAGATGGTTTTGCTGACTGCTGCTTTATAATATAGTTCTAGATCAGATACAGCTAGACCACCTTCATTTGATTTTTTTTTTTTCATTACTTCCCTTGAAATTCTCAACCTTTTGTTCTTCCATATGAATTTTTTTGGTAATTTTTTCTAGGTCATTAAAATAGTTTCTTGGGAGTCTTATTGGTATAGCACTAAATAAATAGATTAGTTTAGGGAGTATTGTCATCTTAATTATATTCTCTTGGCCAATCCAAGAGCACTTAATGTCTTTCCAATTATTTAAATCTGACTTTATTTTTGTGGCAAGTGTTTGTAATTTTGCTCATATAATTCCTGACTTTCCTTTGGTAGATATATTCCCAAATATTTTATACTATCCGCCATTATTTTGAATGGAATTTCTCTTTGTATCTCTTGCTGTTGGATTGTGTTGGTAATGTATAAAAATGCTGAGGATTTATGTGGATTTATTTTGTCTCCTGCAACTTTGCTGAAGTTGTGTATTATTTCTAATAGCTTTTTAGCAGAGTATTTGGGGTTCTCTAAGTATACCATCATGTCATCTGCAAAGAGTGATAGTATGATTTCTTCATTACCTACTCTAATTCCTTGAATCTCTTTCTTGGCTCTTATTGCCTAGGCTAACATTTCTAGTACAATGTTGAATAGTAATGGTAATAGTGGGTGACCTTGTTTCACTCCTGATCTTACTGGGAAAGGTTCTAGTTTATTGCCATTGCATATGATGTTTACTGACAGTTTTAAATATATGTTCCTTATTATTTTAAGGAATAGTCCATTTATTCCTATACTCTCAAGCATTTTTAGTAGGAATGGATGTTGGATTTTATCAAGTGCTTTTTCTGCATCTATTGAGATGATCATATGGTTTTGTTAATTTGGTTATTGATATAGTCAATTATGCTAATAATTTTCCTAATATTGGACCAGCCCTGAATTCCTGGTATAAATCCCACTTGGTCATAATGTATTATCCTGGGGATGTTTTTCTGTAGTCTTTTTGCTAATATTTTATTTAAGATTTTAGCATCAATATTCAATAGGGAGATTGGTCTATATTTTTCTTTCTCAGTTTTCAGCCTACCTGGTTTGGGTATCAGTACCATGTCTGTGTCATAGAAGGAATTTGGTAGGACTCCTTCAATCCCTATTTTTTCAAATAGTTTACATATCATTGGAGTTAGTTGTTCTTTAAATGTTTGGTAGAATTCACATGTAAATCCATCTGGTCCTGGGGATTATTTCTTAGGGAGTTGGTTAATAGCTTGTTCTATTTCTTTTTCAAAAATGGGACTATTTAGACTACTTACTTCTTCCTCTGTTATTCTGGGCAAGCTATATTTTTGAAGGTATTCTTCAATTTCATTTAAGTTATCGAATTTATTGGCATAAAGTTGAGCAAATTAGCTACTAACAATTGTTCTAATTTCCTCTTCATTAGTAATGAGTTCTCCCTTTTCATTTTCAAGACTAACAATTTACTTTTCCTCTTTCTTTTTTTTAAATCAGATTTATTAAGGGTTTGTCTATTTTGTTGGTTTTTTCATAGAACGAACTCTTAGTTATGTTAATTAATTCTTTTTTTTTTTCAATTTTATTCATCTCACCTTTTATTTTTAGAATTTCAAGTTTCATGTTTGTCTGGGGGTTTTTAATTTGTTCCTTTTTCTAGCAATTTTAGTTGTAAGCCCAATTCATTGACCCTCTCTTTCTCTATTTTATGCAAGTAGGCCTGTAGAGATATAAAATTTCCCCTTATTACTGCTTTGGCTGCATCCCACACAATTTGGTATGATGTCTCATTATTGTCATTTTCTTGGGATGAAATTATTAATTATGTCTATGATTTGGTGTTTTACCCAATCATTCTTTAGTTTAAGATTATTTAGTTTCCAATTATTTTTTGGTCTCTTTTCCCCTGGCTTTTTATTAAATGTAATTTTAATTGCATTGTGGTCTGAAAAGGAAGCATTTACTTTTTCTGCCTTACTGCATTTGATTTTGAAGTTTTTATGCCCTAGTATATGATCAATTTTTGTATAGGTTCCATGAACTGCTTAGAAGAAAGTATACTCCTTTCTGTCTCCATTTAGCTTTCGCCAAAGATCTATCATATCAAACTTTTCCAGCATTCTATTTACCTCTTTGACTTCTTTCTTATTTATTTTGTGGTTTGATTTATCTAATTCTGAGAGTGTAAGGTTGAGATCTCCCAGTATTATAGTTTTGCTGTCTATTTCTTTTTGCAGCTCTCCTAATTTCTCTTTTAAGAATTTAGATGTTGTACCACTTGGTGTGTATATGTTTAATATTGATACTGTTTCATTATTGATGCTACCCTTTAGCAGGATATAATATCCTTCCTTATCTCTTTTAATTAGATCAATTTTTGTTTTTGCTTGATCTGAGATGAGGATGGCTACCCCTGCTTTTTTGGCTTCACCTGAAGCATAGTAGATTCTGCTCCATCCTTTTACTTTTATTTTGAATGTATCATCCTGTTTCAGATGTGTTTCCTGTAAACAATATATAGTAGGATTCAGGCTTTTAATCCTGTCTGCTAACTGCTTCTTCTTCTTTTTTTTTTTTTTTTTTTTTTAGGCTGGGGTTAAGTGACTTGCCCAAGGTCACACAGCTAGGAAGTGTTAAGTGTCTGAGATGAGATTTGCACTCGGGTCCTCCTGAATTCAAGGCTGGTGCTCTATCCACTGTGCCACCTAGCTGCCCCTTAACTGCTTCTTCTTTATGAGGGAGTTTACCCCATTCACATTTATGGTTAGAAGAATGAATTCTATATTGCTTGCCATCCTGTTAACCCCTGCTTATGCTTTTCTTCTTTCCTTCCCTCTTACCCCTCTACCCAGTATTAAACTTGTGAACACCACTTGCTTTTCACAGCCCTCCCTTTTTAGTGTCCCTCCCCCATCTTAAAATTCCTCTTTCTATTTTACCCTTTTTTCTCACAATTTCTGTATTGCCTTCCCCTTAGCTTACTTCTTCCCTCTCATTTTTCAATGAAGTGGAAGAAGTTTCACCATAAATCGAATATCTCTATTGATACACACTATGTTCATCCCCCTCCTTTCTTTCTCTCAGATACAATAGGTTACCTTTGCCTCTTCATGAGATGTAGTACCACCACTTTACACTTTTTTATGATATAATTTCCTATCCATCTCTAATTTCTAGGACAAATTATACCTGTGTTCTTTACATATCTTTATGGCAGAAATATAGTTCTCAAGATTTCTTTTTACCTTTTTAGAAATCTCTTGAGTTCTGTATTTGAAGATCAAATATTTTTTTGTAGGTCTGGTTTTTTCATCAAGAATAGATGGAATTCATTTATTTTATTAAATGTCCATCTTCTTCCCTAGAAAACGATGCTCATTTTTGCTGGGTAAGTTATTCTTGGCTGCATACCAAGTTCTTTAGCCTTTTGAAATATCATGTTCCAGGCCCTTTGTTCTTTTAATGTGGACGCTGCTAGATGCTGGGTTATCCTTATTGTGGATCCTCCATATCTGAATTGCTTTTTTCTAGCAGCTTCCAATATATTTTCCTTTGTCTGATGGTTCTTGAACTTGGCCAATATATTTTTTGGTGTTTTGATTTTAGGGTCCCTTTCAGTAGGTGATAAATGAATTTTTCCAATGTCTATTTTACCCTCTGTTTCCAAAATGTCTGGGCAGTTCTCTTTGATAATTTCCTAGAAAATAGTGAACAGGCTCTTTTTTTCCTCACATTTTTCAGGGAGTCCGATTATTCTCAAATTGTCTTTCCTGGATCTGTTTTCCAGGTCTGTTATCTTTCTGATAAGGTACTTGACATTCTTTTCAATTATTTCAAATTTTCTGGTTTTGCTTGACTACTTCTTTATTTCTCCTTGAGTCATTCATTTCTACTTGTTTGAATCTAATTTTTAATGATGTATTTTCTTCACTAACTTTTTAAATATCTTTTTGTAATTGTCCAATTGAGTTTTTCTTCTATTCAATTTTTTTCCATTTCATCCATTTTATTTTTTAGAGAGCTCTTTTCTTTTTCCAGCTCACTAATTCTGTTTTCCTTGGAGTTGTTTGCCTTTTCTAATTTACTAATTTCATTTCTCAATGATTTGATCTCTTTATCCACTCTGGATAACTTCTCCAGGCTCTCTTGCCAAGCTTCCCTTTCCTTTTCCCATTTCTCTTCTAGCTCTCTTGTGAGGGCCTTTTTGATTTCCTCTATGAGAGTCTTGTGTATTGAGGAGCAGGCCATATCCCCCTTAGGGGATTCCTCTGGGGACAATCTGGTTTTAGTCTCCTCAGTATTTGAAGTCTGCTCTCTCTCCATACAGATGCTGTCAATGGTTAGACCCCTTTTGAATTTTTTGTTCATTTTGTCAGAGCAGGACTCAAAGAAAACAAATTGACAAGAGAAACAATTGGTTTGTTTCTGGGGGGTTGGGGCTGGATTCTGTTACAGGGCTTCCTCTACAGACTGAGGGAGACAGCAGCAAGGCACTATCAGGACAGAGATGGCTGTGCTGCGTCTGTGCTCTGAGGCTCTGAGAAAGTGCTGAGTCACTCTGGGTGGGAGTGGGAGTGGCTGGTCTGAGAGATACTAGTTTTCCAGGGTTTTATTCTTCACCTCCAGTGTTTACACCTTCTCTGCTGCTCCTGGCTTGCTGTCAAGATGGAACATCCACACTGGGGTAAAAGTCTTTTCTCAGAAACAACAGAGATAATACCCCTCCCCCCTCAGGTCTAGGTTGTGTGAGCTGTCTGTCTGGTTCTGGCTGTCTGCCCTCAGTCTGTGCCCAGTCTGTTCTACCCTCCCCTGAGCAAACACAGACCTTCTCTGGTGAATTTCAAGGATGTCTTCTGTTGGTGATTATTTGTGGGTTTCTTTTCCGGTCAAGCATTAACTCCAAGGCTTGTCATGAAGTAAGTCCTGAGAGAAAACAGGGAGCTCAAGCAGCTGTCTGCCTCCACGCCGCCGTCTTGGTTGGAAGTCAAGATTTGGGATAAATTTAAGAAAGAATATAATAATGACAGTCACATTATGTTACAGTGGAAAGAAAACTAGGCTTGGAGGTTATGGAGACTTGAATTCACATCCTGCCTAATACTTTTTGCAATAATGGTTAATTAATTGATTTCTAAGCACTCCATATTCCTTATATTTAAAACAATAATAAGCCTATAGTAATTGACTAATTAGGTTGTTGTGAAGATGGTATATATAAAGCTCTTAGCAGATCTTCCCATATCCTAGAATCAGGAAGACCTGAGTTCTAATATGATCTTGAACCCCTATTCTCTATGTGACCCTGGTTGAGTTAATTAACCTCTGTTTGCATCAGTTTCCTCAGCTATAAGTTAAGGACAAAAGTAGCATCCAGCACACAGGGTAGTTGTGAGGAAAATGAGATAATATTTAAAAAGATTTCAGAATACCTAGTGCAAAATATGTGCTATATAAATGCAAAATGTAAACAAAATAAATACAAAGTAATTTAAAGAGGAAGGAGCCAATAAGAACTAGGAATTCTGAGCATTCCTTTTCCACCTTCCCACCCCTCTCCTGGTTTATGACAAAAGAAAAGAGGAAAGGGAATAGTGTGATTCTGGCAATAGGTGACCTGTCCTTGCCCTGTGTCCAAAACTATAACTTGCCAAGCACTGACTGTGGCTAATTTTCATAATTTTCATAAGCTCTGTGGAAGTTAATAAAATTACAACCTAATTTTACAACCTTTTTTATCTGAGCAGGCTGTGATTTGCATAAGGTGTCTTTTTTTTCAAGAAGAGGTGAGCAAGTGCACATTTCTATTGCAGAATTCCTGATAGTTATTCTGGGCTCAATTGTGCAGAAATTTTGCTTTCGAAGGAAAAAGTAGGAGAACTAGGAATGAGATACATTGATCCCCAAGGAAAATAGTCATTTGTATCTATAATAATAAATATTCCCCAACCTAAAAGATACTCCCAGAAATAGAATCTTATTCAGTTTGTTTTCTAAGGAGCTTGACCTATGCCTAGACCTTAAACATATGACTCCTAAGGTTATTTGACTTGGCTAGTTATGTGTTGGTAACAAAAATGTCATATGATTGTAATTTTGACCTCAGAAAACAAATATCTCTCTACTTTTTTGAAGACAGTCTATTGACTATAGGGGAAAATATTGAATGAATTACAAGATTTATACAGTATGTAAATATTTTAGTTTGTTTTTCTTTGTTACAAGAGAAAGTTTAAAGCTTGAGAAATGATTAAAGAAAATACAAAAGTAAAAAAACAAACAAACAAAAAAAAAAAAAACATTGGTTGTATTTTGGGACATAATGAAACTATTTATAGTGAATAATCCTGAAATTCCTGGCATTGAATCAGTTTTAATGGGAAAACATGGTGTATATATAGGAAAGAACTTTGGAAGAGAAATCAAAGATTCTAGGTGAAAAGCCCATCCCCTTTACTTTTCTCTGTGATCTTGGATATGTGATTTCCCCTTTCTTTTTGTCAGTTTCTTCATATTTAAAATGAAATAATTAGACTAGATTTTTTCATGTTTCTTCTAGAACTAAAATTTGATGGTTCTATTTTAGTCCCATATATATTGCAAGACATTTTGAAAGGTTCATTGATCCCAGCTGATCAAGGTCATTTAGGGTGAGGATCAAACACTAATTCATAAGTACAACATAAGAGAATAGGGGCAATGAAAGATGAATACAAAAGAAAGGTAGGAACTTTTTTTTAAGGACTATGGCAAAATTATTTTAGAAAGAGACACTTTAAGCAATGCCTTTATTTCGTACCTTCTAAGTTTTTTTTTTTTGTTTTTTTTTTTTTTTTTGTTTTTAATGTGTACCTTTGGTTGTTGAACGTCTATTAGTGAAGTTTTACTGTATATTATATGTTGGGCTGGTAAGCTGGAAGGCAGAATTGTCAGTCACATCACTCCCCTTTTTTGGTCAATATAACTTTTCTTTATAGCTAAATCCATCAAGTCTTAGAGGAGTGGAGTTGTTTTGTTGTTTTGTTTTGTTTTCATTTTTATTTATTTTAGACTTCTTCATAGATAACAATGGAGGTTTGCCTTAATGTCTGTCTAGGAAGTTAAACTTTTGCTGACTTGTTTTCTCAGAGAAATTCCAGTGAATGTATTTGTTCTCCACTAGTAAGATGTAAAAATGAGTCAATAACTCTATCCTTAAACTCTGATCCTTTAATAGAAATCATGCTGTAAAAAATCAATTTAAAATATTTCTCTTTCACATTTTTCTGAATCATTTGCCTTAATGCTGTATTTATTATTAAAGCATATAGTTTATCAAGATAGTAAATCAACAGCTTTGTTACATTCATTTTCTTAAAATAAAACAAAAGTACAGATGTGTGAAAAAAATTTTGAGAAATGGCAATTGATGCCTCCTAAATCCTGTGAAAACATTCATCTTAAGAGCTGTTCATTTCTTCCCACCCCTTCATGAGAGAAAGGTAAAGGGGAAAGGAGAAAATAAGAACAAATGGCTTTAATCTATACTAGGAAGAATTTACTGCCATTCAGAATCCTATATGACATAAGTACCATGATATGGTGCTTCAGATTTGGTGTCTCTCAGCCCCATTTGGCATTGTTTTAGTTGGTTTTTATGTAGTCAGCAGCTTTTGATTAACCCACGTCCTTCTTCTTGCTTTTACAAATCCATAAATGGAAGAATATTCCTCTGCCTGCCACAGATTCGAGACAATTCTCTTTTATAGATTTGAAGAGAATGTTGAGGAATTTTTGACCAACCAGAAAGCACCCACTTCTAAAGTCCTTAAATATTCGATAATTTTTCAGTCATGATCAACTCTTCATGATCCAATTTGTTTTTTTTCTTGTCAAAGGTATTTTTCCATTTCTTTCTCATACATTTTACAGATGAGGAAACTGATGCAAACAATATTAAGTGACTTGCCCAGAATTACACAGCTAGTAAGTATCTGAGGCTTGATTAGTTTTCCTGTCCAGACCTAACACTCTAGCCACTGTAATATCTAGCAATTCCTAGGATCTTCATGCCCTTGGAAATAATTGAGAGGGAAAAATATTATGTCTGTAATAGAATTACATAAGCTAATTACTTTGTAAAATGGAAAGTATTATAAAACTATGTTTTTTATGCTTTTCTTGTTGCTGCTTCTTTGTTTTAATGTAAAAATCTGCAACTATAATAATATATATATTTTAATTTGACTACAGTAAGTTTTTTTTTCTTTTCACCTAAGCAGTAGTTTCCTAACTTCCTAGTATAGCACCTGATATATAATAAAAACCACCACAACAAGAAGCATCAATGCCAGACACTGAAGAAAGGTACAAATATCCCTCTGTGAGAAGTTCACAATCTAACAGAGGATACAGCATGTATGCAAAGAAATATGTACATACTAGATAGAAATTATACAGAAGGTCAATTGGAAGTAATCTAAGAAGGAATCTACTATTTATAAAGGATTCTATGACTTAGACAAGATGGTATAGGACCTTTGCCCCTTCTCTGGTCTTCAAGGATTCATATGTTAATTGAACTTAGAAAATGTGACAACTTTATTGATTGGGGATGGAGGAGAAATAAGAAAAGAACAACCTAGAATAACTTTCCTTTACATATTGAAATTGCATCACTACTTTAATGATGTTTGACTGTAACAATAGCCATCATCTCCTGCTTTGTCTGGGATCCTATCTACAAATGCAAGTTGGTCAGTAAATGATTCATGCCATATTAAATTCTATTTCTGTTTCCCTATGCTGCCTCTCCACATTTTCTTGACACTTCAATTCATTAGTCAGACAGAGTGGGAACATGTGAGCGAAAAGCTTTTGTTCAATAACACAAGATCTCATTGCCGACAAACCCCAGTGATTCACCTCTCCTGGCAGAAGGTTGTCACACTTCAACTCCTTTTCTAATAACGGGCTGAAGTCTCCTACCCAAATCTGTTCTTGACAAGTCAGGCATAGTTGATTAATGAGCTCATGTCCCTCCCCCAAACCTTTGAGTAAATGTGGTACAGCTCAAACTGAAGAGATGTTGATTAAGATGATGTTGGACAATTAATTATGCACCATAAGAACCTTTAACCTTAGAAAGCCCTATCTTCTTTAATCAGTTGAGACTAAAAATTATCAGATAATTGCATTCTTATGTTCTAATCAAGCCGTGGGCAGAGGAAAAAGATGTTGAAGCAAGAATTAGAGCAATGAGTTCTACTTTTTTTTTTCTTTTTTGGTCCAATTGAGGGCTTAAATAGGATCATAATTTTATTTTTTTTTTGTCTTAATATTGGAGTTTTCTTTAAGTGAAGATTTTATGACAAACAATAGCGGGCTTGGCTATAGCATAATGGATATATGCACAAAAAATATCAGTTAACGATATTGCAGATGCTGATGAGAGTTTAAAAAATGAAGTGTGGAAAGCCATCAAAGATTCCACACAGAGAGGCTTGTGGAGTGGATTTCATTGAAATATATACATACATAATACACACACACATATATATACGTATGTGTATCAATAGAAATATTTATTTAAATGTATAATGTATATATACCCATATGTGTGTATAGACATGTATACATATGGATATGCACATATACAATGGAATAAATATATACATTTATAAACACATGTATACAATATGGTAATATATACATATATACACATATCAATATACACATATATGAATATATAATTATATACATATACTGTGTACACACATATATGATATAGAAATCATTGAGATGAGTAAACTTCATCCTCAAAGAGAATTAAATGACATCACTGTATTAGAGTCTAGTATAGTGTGTCTAATTGTGACCAAATGAGTTCAAAACAATATTTAAGTTTAGGCGCAAACAGTCTGTTTGAACATTTGGGATGGACTCTAACTTTGGGCATCTTCTAAGCTAATTCTGTTTTGCTCAGAGAGCTCATAGATCACAGCACCTTCTCTCAGGAGGGCACTCTGTGCTGGGTAGTCCTATGCCAGTGTTTCCCGTGTCACAATCAATTCCATAAAGTTTAAGAGAGACCTTGAGAATGTCCTTTGCTTTTTGTCACCATCTTGTGAGTGCTTGCCCTATATGAGTTCTCCATAAAATTGCCTTTGATAAGCATATGTTTGGCATTTGAACAATGCAGCCAACCTATTGTGAGGTGATATGGGTAGTAAGTGACAAAGATAAGGCTAAAACCCATAATTTATCACTTCAAATCCAGTGTATTTTTACTGTACATATTACCTCTTAAAGCCCTAAGAGTCATGCATGTGACAGTGAAATGCAAAAGTCATTACATTAAATATCAGTGTACAAAACAAAGGGAGTTTTAAGAATACAGGAAGTCTGAGGTAGAAGGGATCTTAGAGATAATTTAGATCAGATACATTTTCTTTATGGATAGTATGTTTGTTATTTTTGTATTACCTTCATTTTAAAATATGTCTCTCATACCTTCCCTCTAACAAAGAAGAAAAATGGATGGGGAGGATGGGTACAATCCCCCAAGATGCATAATATTCTAGTCCCATGCCTTTATACCAGTCTCTGTAAAAAGAAAAGGAAAATATGTTTTTTCATCTTTTCTTCAGGACTTGTTCCTTCTTTTTTGAGAGAGATAAAGTAATTTGACAATAGTCACATAGGAAAAAGTAGCAAAGTCAAGAATCAAAGGCAGATTCCTTGCTGATACTATCTTTTCTACTATAAGGTATTGACCTGATTTTGACAAGAATGTCCAGTCTGGCGTTTAAGTTGTTAAAAGTCGAAGAGAATTTCTTTAAACTATTCCAGAATTGTGTAGGAACAGAGAGTTCATCCAGTCCAATACCCTACAAATGAAAAACTAGAGACAGCTAGTGGCCTACCTAGGGCCACATGGTAAGTAAGTATAACAGAAAGACTATAAATATCAGTGTTCATGGCCAATCCTTTATCAACAACATCATGCTGTCTGTATTCATTTGTTCTAAATAGGAATATTCAATCAATCAATAAGCACTTATTAGACACCAGCTGTGTAATGGGTACCATACATACTAAGCACTGAAGATACAAAATGAGGCAAAATATAGTTCCTATCCTCAAGAAGCTTATGGTTTAACATGGAAGTCAGCATGAATATTAAAAAAAAAAAAAAAAAAGCTGTCTACAGGATAAATGGGAAATAATGATCCAAAGGAAGACAGGAGAATCATATCTACTGAAGGAAAATGTGGATTAATTGGAAGCTTCAGATAACTGGATACTTCCCATATCCCCAATATTGTCACTGAATCTTAGAGTTTGAGGAATCACCAACATGATCTAATTCACTCCTTTTTTTTTTTTAACCAGATAAGTGAAATGGAACCTATAAAAGTATAAGTGACTCACACAAGTACACAAACAGAACACAGTCGATTCTAGTGGCAAAACAACACTCATACCCATATTACATGTGCTTTATTGGAATTTCAAGCTCTGATACTCTATGGTTTGAGTTTCTGGGCTCTCTATTGAATGGAAATTAGCTTTGGGGCAGCAATGAGTAGAGAACTCTTAAGAGATGCAGTTATTTGAATAAGACAATTCTGGGCTTCCAGAAGTCTCTGAATATATTAGGAAAGCAATCCCACATTTGCCAATGAATCTAAATCCTGAGCATGAAAATGTGTGTGTAGGAGGCATAAGGTAATATGGGATGAGGTATGAAGACAATAATTTAGCAAAGATATATTTCAATAGACATAAGTAACTGTTTTCTGGTGACTTAGATATGTACTTGGGATCTATGGTATTTTCTACCATTTTAAGATGGAAATGTTTTCTTTCTTTTGATAAAAACAGAAAAGAAAAATCCTGTGTTAATTCTCTTTACAATGAACAATTTTTGCTCTACAAGTTTTTCTAATGGTTGTTCTAATATTGCTATACATTATTTCATATAAATCTACTGATGTTTCACTGAGACCATCAATTTCATCAATAATATAACATTATTCATATACCAAGATCTGTTCAATCATCATTTCTCAATTGATGGAGATTTCTTTTGTTTCTGGTTCTTTGTTACCATACACACATACACACACACACACACACACACACACAAACACACACACATACACACAGACATATAATAAAAGGCCTTCTTGATGTATCTTTTTCATCATTCTTTAATCTCTTTAGATATTACCTAACAGTGACATTGCTGGGTAAAATGAAGTGTACTGATTAATTACTTGTGTTATGGTCCCAAATTGCTATTGAGAATGGCCAAATTCACATTCCAACATGATTATTCAAGTGTACCTGTCTCCCTTCAGCTCCTCCAAAAATTGTCATTCTCCTTTTTTTCATCTTTGAAAATCCAGTGGTTATTATATGGGGTTTCAGCATTATTTCCTTCTGCATTAAAAAAAAATAGTTAATTGAAGATTTTCTTCTATTTTTATCAATAGCTTGGGTTTTTAATTTGAAAATTGACTTTTCATATTTTATTGATTCTCATAACTATTCCTTCTAAATGAAAACGACAGCTTCATTTTTGTGTGGCTATAGTTGTTAGGAGCACCTCCCGTGTACTTCAAGAGAGTATGGCACAAAGTTAAAAGTAAAATGAGTACTAGATTTGAGATAAGAGACCCTGGACTAAGGTAGTGAAGTTCACTCTCTCATCACCTCTCACTTGTGCTATTACAATAGAATTCTAATTAGTGTCTCTGTGTCTTTTTCTACAACAATCTATATTTTGTAGAAAAGCCAAAGTGATTTATCTTAAATATTGAAGTGGTTATATAACTTTCCATTCAATATACTCCTATGGATTTCTATTGCATCCAAAAACAAATATAAACTCCTTTATTTTTTTTTCATCTCTTGACAAATGGGCCCCTGAATACTTTTATACATATTATTTCCCTTCATGTACTCTATAGTCCAGTAACTAAAAATACTAGCTTTATTGTACCCATTATGGGCCATGCACTTTGCTAAGTGGTTTAAAATATTATTTCATTTGATTATCACAACAATCCTGGGAGGAAGATTCTATTAATATCCCCATTTTACAGTTAGGGAAACTGAGAAGACCTGGGATTAAGAAATTTGCCAAAGGTCACACAGAAAATGGGGGGGAAGAATAGAGAGAGGTGACATACATTTAACTCCTGCCTTCCTCACTTCAGCCTGAGAATTCTATCCACTAAGCTATTCTTTAAGCTATAACTCCCCCCTTTTTTATTTCTTCCTCACATAAAATATTCTATCTTTTTTTTTAGTATCTTTTCACTTGCCGTCTATCATACCTGTAATATTTTCCCTCCTCATATCCACTTTTTCAAATTCCTGGTTTTTCTCAAGACCTAGTTCAAGCCCCACATTCTGGAAGAGATTATTTTTTTTTTCTAGGAAATCCCCCACCCCTACCTTGTGCTAGTGTCTGCCTCTCTAAGGCTAATGTATATACTATGTATGTGTCTAAAAGTATAATAATATATTATGTAATATAGATAACATTATCTATCTCTCTAATATACAATCTATGTATTTATATACATTCTTGAAAAAAGAGACAGAGAGAAAGAGACAGAGAGAGACAGAGAGACAGAGACAGAGACAGAGACACAGAGAGAGGGAGAGACAGAGACAGAGACAACACTATTGCGTACTCTTCATAAAACAACGTGATATTTGAAATATAAGGATGAAAGGATATTTAAGATATAAGAGACTAATCTACAAGTTTTCAGAGCTTCTGAAGGCCAGCAAAAAACTTTGGAAGCAAAATTCATGCACTATATTGCAGGCAACTAAGTCTATCTCATGTGGCTCACAGCTGTGAAGATCAAGCTCAGAAGTAAGTCAGCCTGGTAGCTGATACACAGTGGCCTGTACAAAGAGAGTGATTCTATTCTTAGTAATGTCACAGCTGAAATTGAACTTGGTTGGGTGAATGCTTTATATAAATACTTTTGTTTGAATCCATTCTCCCCAAGGAATGAGGTGGTAAAGGAGTTCATTGATAGATTTTTTTTTATTTGATTCCTGATTTTTGTTAAATATTTCTTTGTAAAATCTAATACCAAGTAGTTACTTGATAGGATAAAGTAACTGGCTAAATTGATTATAAGATACTAAACATCAATACTGATATATTTAAGAAATATTAAGTAGCACCAATGATTTATATAGAGGGAAAACACTGAAATATGGGCTAGAACCAAAATCATTAAATGAACATCATTAATTCTCCATTGATCCCCTGAAGTACTAAAAGTGTAGATGTAACTGTCTTCAGGAGATTCAACTTTTCAGTATGAGAAATTTAAGAGAAGGACCCCCAAATTGTATATAGTCTATATAGTAATACTATATGTTATATAGTGTTGTAATTTCTCCCAACCCTCTCTCTACCTCCAAAACAATGAAGTGTAGCAAAAGAACAGTGGATTTTATTTTAGAATACTTCTTAGCCAGATGCAAAGCAAATAATTGTTACTTGTATGTGTATTTAACTTCACCAAACCACTTAATTAAAATATTAAAACTATCTAGAAATTAAAATAATTATTATGCTTTTTAAATAGAAGTACCAAATCTATTTTATGTTGTTTTTACATAAACATCTCTGCAGAGAATGTGTGGTTTTGTTTTTTTCCTTCTCGCCAAATGTCATCATTTCCAACCCACATTGTTTATGCTGACATGTCATTTTTCCCTAGTGGCCAAAATGGGTTATATAAGGTAATGGAGTTGGGGAAGAGGGGGAGAGATATATTGCTGTCTGTCTCTCAATATCTTGCTTTGGAGCACACCATTAGGTACACAGCTACATTGTTTGGCTGAGTGGGACTGCCTTTGACCCATACGACAGGGATTAATGGGTACCTATTCCTGGCAACTCACTTTTGTGAACTTCAGCTCACCTTGCCTGCTTCTGGTCCCCCAGCATTTTGACACTGCCCTTGACAGTATTCATTTTAGGGGCTTGGGGTCCAGTAAAGCTTCCCACAAATATGAGTAGCTTCCCTCTGAAGCACCTCATTTCACAGCTATATTTCCAAGGTCATCTTTATGTTAAAATATATTCAGAGAAAGATCTGTGCATGTGTTTCCATACCTACATACTAGTTAAAAAAAAAATCATTGTGATTAATTTTTGCCTATACAATGACCTCACTGTTCCATGATTATCAAAGTTATCCTGGACTAGAATAAACAGACAAATAGATATAAATCTCCATAAAAACACATAGTCTTACACATACATGTGTGTCTAATATGTCTGTCTTCCAATTATAAAAAGTATCTTAAGTACTTATTGTGTTCACAGTAATACAGCTAAATTCTGAGGTACTTATATGTCAACAAGCTGTTATTTCATTAGTAAGATAATGTATTGGAATGGGAAACTCTTTGTATAGACATTCCCTCCAGTAGTGCAGAATTAAGACTTAGCAAATTAAGCCTTATTTACTTATTTGAGAAAGGTCACATGACATCTAAATGTCAAAGGCAAGATTGAACCTAAACATCCTACTTTATGATCAGCATGCTATATGCTATGATGTATTGCTCCTTCTGCTGAAGGATGTATGGAATTTAAGAAAACACATTCCTGACTATCACTTAAAAGCAGCAGTGTTCTAGTATATATTTAAGATCCAGCTCTGGAACAAAAAATATAGAGATAGCACACTTTCAAGTTAAATCTGCAATATTAATAATTTCTTAAGACAATCAAGAAAAAATAAATCCATTGAGCCCAGATTTGTAGCATTTGCTTGATTTCTTATTTGTAAATGCTCATTCTAAAAAATTCAGAATCAGCCTTCAGGAACAATTTCCAGCTTACTAGAAGCTCACCTTATTTATATGAGAGTCATGTGAGCGAAAACTTTAGTTTAAGTCTCTATGAGACTTCATGGTAAAAAAAAAAAAAAAAAAAAAATCTAGCCTAATCCTTTGTTAAATAATAGGATTGGACCAGATGCTTTCTTACTAGGGTGCCTTTCATTTGCAACATTATGTGATTCTGTGACTATGACTACATATCTTCATTGAGTTTATTATATATTTGCATGTGGTAATGATAGAAGAGGAGCTGGAGAAGGAAAAACAATCTAGATCTAGGAAACTATAATATATGAGTGAATTGATATATGCTATATGTATATCAACCCATGATGACTAAGAGCAGACAACAGTTGGAAAAAGTAATGGATTTTTAGCCAGGTAATTTGAGTTCAAATCCTCCTTGCTTCGTCATTTATTATCAATTTTCTATTGAGCCCTATTAAGCTTTCAACTAGATAACAGATGCTGAGGGTCTCTAAAAAAAGAAGACAAGAGCTTTGTCCTTATCAAACATACAATCTGCTTTAAAAACTAATATAAATACATATGAATTAATCATAGAAGAGTCAAAGACAATAATCTATAATCAATAATCAAGAGAAAATAGTCAAAAGGATAGAAATTTGAAGCTAAAAATACTATTAAGTGAAATAGCAGTCAACTCTTTCATTTTTTCCAGATAAGGAAACTAAACCAGAGAGATTAAATGACTTGTTCAGTGTCACATAAAGCGTAAGTAGTAGAGGCCAGATGTCAACCTAGGTTCTCAAATTCTGTATCTACAATTCTTTCCATTAAACCATAAAAATAAGAATTCAGAGAATGAAGAAATAATTATTGTCAAGCCAGAGGTTTGACAAGGTTTTGTAACCTACCAGAGGTAGCAAGCCCCTTGAAATAGTCAAAAACAACACCTGTCAGAAGACAATTTACCTTCAGTAGTACTGCCTGACTTCTGGGCAGCTGCTTTATCCAAGCTGTCAAAGTCTGATTCCAATCTTGCTCTGTGACTTTTCATTGTATCAGCTCCCAAAAGCCTTTACAGAGTCAATCATTCATTCAACCAATATTTATTAGTCGTCTATAGCATGGTGAATATTATGTTAGGATTTCAGTAGTATGACATTTGCCCAATAAATGTTTGTTGAGGCCTTAATTGTGGAGTTGTTAGTAAGTGCATGTGTATAGGAGTATACTGCTTGACCTCAGACCAAAGAACATAAAGAATTAATCTGTGGGTTGGAGAAAACAATGGCACTTTCCTAGAAAGGTTTCCATTTTTACAACAATAACATCTGAGAGTAATTGACTCTGATTTTGCAATCTTAGGATCAGGTAATGCAAACTGTCAGGTTGGAAGAAAATGGTAAAAATTATAAATGACTTTGAGTCCAGCAGAAGCCTCATCATTCATGTAGTCATATTTTGGACCATTTGTTTTTCAATAAGGCTGGAAACAAACTTGTAAAAAATATGGATGAATGCTTTTCTCTATTTACTTAGTAGAATGATAGTCTAATGGAAAGAGCCAATGGCTACAAGTTAGAAGAACTGAGTTATGAGGCATTTTAGGGTACTAGAAAATAGCAATAAACTAAGAATGAGTGGACCTGGAGCTTACTCTCAGAACATAATATGAACTCACTTTGTGAGCTACATCAAATCTCTTGCCCTCCTAGGACTTCCCTCTTGAAGTCATTATTAAAATATTAATTACACACAAACACACACATACCACATACACACCTACTCATATATAAACATACATGCATGCATACATATATATATGTCTATATCTGTATGCATATATGTATGTATACACACATACATACAAACATTTTAGGAATAATTAGTAAATAATATCTAAATCACAAAATTAGAATCTGATAATCATTTGTCTGAACATTTTGTTTCCCTCTCAAGAAGTTTCAATGCTCTCTATTTATAGAACTTCATATGAATTTCTGAGTCTGGACATTAAAAACCTTTCACAGTATTATTTGCATTTTTGTTTTTCTTCCCTGGTTATTTTTACCTTCTGAATCCAATTCTTCTTGTGCAACAAGAGAACTATATGGATCTGCACACATATATTATACCTAGGATATACTTTAACATATTTAATACGTATAAGGCTGCCTGGTATATAGGGGAGGGGGTGGAGGGAGAGAAGGGAAACGTCAGAACAGAAGTGAGTGTAAGGGACAATTTGTAAAACTTTACCCATGCATATGTTCTGTCAATAAAAATATATAATTAAAAAAAATAAACCTCTCACAGTATGGCTTCAATCTATCTTCCCTTATAAAGCACATTTTTTTTTTTACTTCTCCTAAACATTCTAAATTCCAACCAAATTAGCTTACATATATGATTATATCTTTTATGCCCATGCCTTTGAACAAGCAGTCCCCCATAATTTGTAATGCACTTACTTCCTATCTCTTCTTGATAGAATCCCTCACTTCCCTCAATTTCCAGCTCAGATGCAACCTACTACCATAATATTCTTCAGAATTCCTTAGAATTGTTAGTTCTTTAGCAAAAAAAAGTTTTTGATTTATTGTGTCTACATATTAGCTGTGTGTATATAGTTACATGTCAGTAAATTGTAAACCCTGAGTATATGTGCCATTTCCTTTTTATCTCTTTGTTTATAATACCTAGAATAGAATAGTCATTCCATATATGGTTTATAAATTGAATTGAATTGGAATCAGAAGTTCACTTCTTTTAAATACTCACTAGAAAGAAGGAAAAAAAAACTGAGAAGAAAAACAAAAATGCAAGCAAACAATAACAGAAAGAGTGGAAATGCTATATTGTGATTCACACTCATTTTTCATAGTTCTCTCTCTGGGTGTAGCTGATTCTCTTCATTCCTAAACAATTGGAACTGGTTTGAATCATTTCATTGTTGAAGAAGGCCATATCTGTCAGAGTTGATCATCATGTAATCTTGTTGTTGCCTTGTATCAAGATCTCCTGGTTCTATTCACTTCACTTAACATCAGTACATGTAACTGTCTCCAGGCCTATCTGAAATCATCCTATTGGTCATTTCTTACAAAACAATTATATTCCATAACATTCATATACCACAATTTATTCAGCCATTCTCCAATTGATGGACATCCATTCAATTTCCAGTTTCTGGCCACAACAAAAAGGGCTGCCACAAATGGGATATAAGCCCAGTAGTAGCATGCTGGATCAAAGGGTATGCAGACTTTGATAACTTTTTGAACATGGTTCCAAATTGCTCTCCAGAAGGGTTGGATCTATTCACAATTCCACCAACAATGTATCAGTGTCCCAGTTTTCTCACATCCCCTCTAGCATTTGTTATTATCTTTCCCTGTCATTTTAATCAATCTGAGAAGTGTGTAGTGGTATCACAGAGTTGTCTTAATTTGCATTTCTCTGATCAATAATGATTTGGAGCACCTTTGCATATGGCTAGAAATAGTTTCCATTTCTTTATCTGAAAATTGTCTGCTGATATTCTTTGACCAGTTATCAATTGGAAGATAGTTTGATTTCTTATAAATTTGAGTCAATTCTCTATATATTTTGGAAATGAGACCTTTATCAGAACCTTTTTCTGTAAACATATTTTGCGAGTTGATTGCTTCCCTTCTAATCTTGTCTGCATTACTTTCGTTTGTATAAAAACTTTTTAACTTAATAGAATTAAAATCTTCTATTTTGTGATCAAAAATGATCTCTAGTTCTTCTTTGGTCACAAATTCCTTCCTCCTCCACAGGTCTGAAGGGTAACTTATCCTATGTTCTTCTAATTTATTTATAATCTCATTCTTTATGCCTAGATCATGAACCCATTTTGATCTTGTCTTGATGTATGGTGTTGAGTGTGGGTCCATGCCTAGTTTCTGCCTTACTAATTTTCAATTTTCCCAGCATTTTTTATGAAATAGTGAATTCTTATCCCAAAAGCTGAGGTCTTTGGATTTGTTAAACACTAGTTTGCTGTAGTTACTGACTATTTTGTCCTGTGAACCTAATAAATTCCACTGATCAAATAGTCTATTTCTTAGCCAATAACAAACTGTTTTGGTGACTGCTGCTTTATAATATAGTTTTAGATCTGGTACAGGTAGGCCACCTTCATTTGATTTTTTTTTTTTTCATTAGTTCCCTTGAAATTCTTGACCTTTTGTTCTTCCAGATTAATTTTGTTGTCATTTTTTTCTAGGTCAGTAAAGTAGTTTCTTGGATGTTTAATTGGCATAGCACCAAATAAATAGATTAATTTATGGAGTATTGTCATCTTTATTTTATTCAATCGACTTATCCAAGAGCACTTAATATTTTTCCAACTGTTTAGATATGACTTTATCTGTGTGGACATTTCTCTACATTTATACATTATTAGAATGGCAGATTTAGTCAAATTTTTATTAAAACATAAAATTTTTATTAAAACATAATTAGCAAAGGAATTAAGGGAGGAAAAAATGCTAACTATGGTGGCTTAGCTACTCATTCTACACTCATTCTGGAGAGCAATTTGGAACTATGCCCAAAGGACTAGAAAACTACATACCCTTTGAATCAGTAGTGCCCCTCTTGGGTCTGTATCTCAAAGAAATCATAAAAGAAGGGGAAAAAAATCCACATATGCAAAAAATGTTTATAGTATTTCTTTTTTGTGTTGGCAAAGAATTAGAAAATGATTAAATATCCATCAATTAGGGACTGGCTGAATAAGTTATGGTATATGAGACTAATTGAATATTATTGTTCTATAAAAAATGAACAAGATGATTTTAGAAAGGCCTAAAAAGATTTACATGAGCTAAATCTAAACAGAACAAGCAGAACCTGGAATAAATAATACACAATAACAGTAAGATTATGGGATGATTAGGTATGAAAACTTGTTTCTTCTCAATAGTTTAGTGATCCAAGGAAATCTCTCCATAAACTTTGAGTGGACAATGGCATCATCAACCAGAGAGAGAACTGTGGAGATTGTATGTAAATCAAGACATGCTTTGCTTCCTTTTTTTTTCCTGTTTGTTTTGATTTTTCTCTCTCAAAATGATTCACAAGGAAATATGTAAAAATAAAGAAATATATAAAAATATATGAATGTACACATATAACCAAAACTGTTGTTTTTATATTAACTGAGGAAAATAAATATTAAAAATATATAAAACAAATAAAATATAAAAATAATTTAATGAGTGTCTCTCCTACTAATTAAGAACATTAGCAAGAAAAAGGAACCGTGGTTAATATGGGATGATATTTTTGTTTGTTTTTAATTTAGAAAATATTGTTTTCATCTTCACTTCTAACACATCTAGTTCTTATCCAAAAAGATAAAGGTTATAGTTTTTCCATCTCTCATTAGGTAAATTCAAAAGACATTTAAAAGATTTTACTAATTCTCCAGGTCATCTCAATAATGATTTAAAAATAATTTTAGTCAAAATTATATAATGATTTTGTAATTTTAATATCTGTCATCTCACTGATAAAGCTATAACATCACCAGTTTAGACTAAAATATAAGTGATCTTCATCTTATAGTTTATTCCCATAAAACTTACATGAAAATCTAATCAGTATGCTGGAAGCCATTTTGTATGTTTGTTTTTCTTGCTGTAGTTACCATTAAATAATTTGTTTTCATGTAGAAGAAAAGAGGTCATGAAGGTATTGTTGTGGTCTCTATTTGAACAAAATGTATTTATTTAGCATATTGGGTACTTCATATTATTTTTCTCTCATTGATCCAGAAATACTATTTGTCCCATTTTAGAGATGAAAAAACTGAGGCAGAGAGAATTTCTATAGCTATCCAATTAGTTAATATATGCACAACAGGATTAAAATTAAAATAAAAAAATAATAATCTCTCTTTTATGGTGCCTTGATGTTAGCAAATATGTGAAGCAAACAGATGAAGAAACTGTCTCATTAGCAAAGTATTAGTATACCTGTCTTCCTATAATCCTTGCAACATTGGCTATTTTCATATATTGTTTTTACCATTTAATAAAAAGGTGACATAAAATCTTAGGGTTGTTTTATATTGATTTTCTCTTGCAATTAAGTGATAACTTGCTGATATTATTTTTAAAACTTTTTCACATATATTTGTGTAGAAAATAAATATTTTACGGTTGTATCTATGCACTTCTCCTTCCCCCAACTTTGCAATCCAAGGGATTCTTTTTTTTTTTTAATTTAATTTTTATTTTATTTTGTAATTATAACTTTTTTTTTTGACAGTACATATGCATGGGTAATTTTTTACAACATTATCCCTTGCACTTACTTCTATTCAGATTTTTTCCCTTCCTCCCCCAACCCCCTCCCCCAGATGGCAGGCAGTCTTATACATGTTAAATATATTACAGTATATTCTAGAAACAATATATGTGTGAAGAACCGAATTTTTTGTTGCACAGGAAGAATTGGATTCAGAAGGTAAAAATAACAGTTTACACTCATTTCCCAGTGTTCCTTTTCTGGATGTAGCTGGTTCGGTCCATCATTAATCAATTGGAATTGGATTAGCTCTTCTCTATGTTGAAGATATCCACTTCCATCAGCATACATCCTCGTACAGTATCATTGTTGAAGTGTATAATGATCTTCTGGTTCTGCTCGTTTCACTTAGCATCAGTTGATGTAAGTCTCTCCAAGCCTCTCTGTATTTCTCCTGTTGGTCATTTCTTACAGAAAAATAATATTTCATAACATTCATATACCATAATTTACCCAACCATTCTCCATTTCATGGACATCCATTCATCTTCCAGCTTCTAGCCACTATGAAAAGGGCTGCCACAAACATTTTGGCACATACAGGTCCCTTTCCCTTCTTTAGTATTTCCTTGGGATATAAGCTCAGTAGTAGTATGGCTGGGTCAAAGGGTATGCACAGTTTGATAACTTTTTGGGCATAATTCCAGATTACTCTCCAGAATGGCTGGATTCTTTCACAACTCCACCAACAATGAATCAGTGTCCCAGTTTTCCCACATCCCCTCCAACATTCATCATTATTTGTTCCTGTCATCTTAGCCAATCTGACAGGTGTGTAATGATACCTCAGAGTTGTCTTAATTTGCATTTCTCTGATCAATAGTGATTTGGAACAGTCTTTCATATGAGTGGAAATAGTTTTAATTTCGTCATCTGAAAATTGTCTGTTCATATCCTTTGACCATTTATCAATTGGAGAATGGCTTGATTTCTTATAAATTAAAGTCAATTTTCTGTATATTTTGGAGATGAGGCCTTTATCAAAACCTTTAACTGTAAAAATTCTTTCCCAATTTGTTATTTCCCTTCTAATTTTGTTTGCATTAGTTTTGTTTGTGCAGAAACTTTTTAATTTGGTGTAATCAAAATGTTCTATTTTGTGATCAATAATGGTCTCTAGTTCTCCCTTGGAAACAAACTCCTTCCTCCTCCACAAGTCTGAGAGGTAAACCATCCCATGTTCCTCCAATTTATTTATGATTTCGTTCTTTATGCCTATATCTTGGACCCATTTTGATCTAATCTTCGTATGTGGGGTTAAATGTGGGTCCATGCCTAGTTTCTGCCATACTAATTTCCAGTTTTCCCAGCAGTTTTTGTCAAGTAATGAATTCTTATCCCAAAATTTGGGATCTTTGCGTTTGTCAAAGATTAGATTGCTATTTTTATTCACTATCTTGCCCTGTGAACCTAACCTATGCCACTGATCAACTAGTCTATTTCTTAGCCAATACTAAATGGTTTTGGTGACTGCTGCTATGTAATATAGCTTTAGATCAGGTACACTTAGACCACCTTCCTCTGACTTTTTTTTTTCATTAGTTCCCTTGCAATTCTTGACCTTTTATTCTTCCATATGAATTTTGTTGTTATTTTTTCTAGGTCATTAAAATAGTTTCTTGGGAGTCTGATTGGTATAGCACTAAATAAATAGATTAATTTGGGGAGTATTGTCATCTTTATTATATTTGCTCGGCCTATTCAAGAGCACTGAATGTCTTACCAATTATTTAAATCTGACTTTATTTTTGTGGCAAGTGATTTGTAATTTTGCACATATAATTCCTGACTCTCCTTTGGTAGATATATTCCCAAATATTTTATACTATCAACTGTTATTTTGAATGGAATTTCTCTTTGTATCTCTTGCTGTTGGATTGTGTTGGTACTGTATAAAAATGCTGAGGATTTATGTGGATTTATTTTGTATCCTGCCACTTTGCTAAAATTCTGAATTATTTCTAATAGCTTTTTAGCAGAGTCTTTGGGGTTCTCTAAGTATACCATCATGTCATCTGCGAAAAGTGATAATTTGATTTCCTCATTTCCTACCCTAATTCCTTCAATCTCTTTCTCGGCTCTTATTGCCGAGGCTAGAGTTTTTAGTGCTATATTGAATAGTAATGGTGATAGTGGGCAACCTTGTTTCACTCCTGATCTTACAGGGAAAGGTTCTAGTTTATGACCATTACATATGATGTTTACTGACAGTTTTAAATATATGCTCCTTATTATTTTAAGGAATAGTCCATTTATTCCTATACTCTCAAGCATTTTTAGTAGGAATGGATATTGGATTTTATCAAATGCTTTTTCTGCATCTATTGAGATGATCATATGGTTTTTATTAATTTGATTATTAATATGGTCAATTATACTAATAGTTTTCCTAATATTAAACCAGCCCTGCATTCCTGGTATAAATCCCACTTGGTCATAGTGTATTATCCTGGAGATGATTTTCTGAAGTCTATTTGCTAATATCTTATTTAAGATTTTATCATCAATATTCATTAAGGAAATTGGTCTATAGTTTTCTTTCTCAGTTTTTGATCTACCTGGTTTAGGTATCAGTACCATGTCTGTGTCATAGAAGGAATTTGGTAGGACTCCTTCAATCCCTATTTTTTCAAATAATTTACATAGCATTGGAGTTAGTTGTTCTTTAAATGTTTGGTAAAATTCACTTGTAAATCCATCTGGTCCTGGGGATTTTTTCTTAGGAAGGTGGTTAATAGCTTGTTCTATTTCTTTTTCTCAGATGGGACTATTTAGACTACTTACTTCTTCCTCTGTTAATCTGGGCAAGCCAATCCAAGGGATTCTAACTAGACGAGCTTTTCTTCTTAATTCAGAGCAGATGCAAATATTACTCACTTGCCTCCTGTCTGCCATCAGGACACTTTTAGTTGCCTCCTGAGCTGTAATTCTCTGAATAATAATAATAATGTAAATTACTATGTGGACACTTACTATGTGCCAGGCACTGGACTAAGCACTTCATAATTATCTTCTTATTTGATCCGTTCAATAATTCTATGAAGGAACTAGATAAATACAGACTGCCCAGGATTACACAGCTAGAAAGTATCTAAAGATGAATTTGAACTCATGTCTTCTGAACTCCAATTTCAGCACTCTGTTCTGTGATATCTAGCTGTCTTAGACATAGCTAAGGGTCAAATCTGACCCCTCAAGATTCTCCTTTAATAGTGGTTGCTCTCTGTTGTCTCTATCACTCATTTTAAAGTTCTCCCTGACTACTGATTCAATCCTTCAGCATACAAATATGCCCACATCTCTTCCATCCTCAGACAACTATCACATGATCCTTTCATCTCTAACTATTATATTATTCTATATCTCTTCTGCCATTCTTGGCTAAACTTGAAAAGATCATAGGGATATATATATATATATAGCTTCTTTCCTTTCACTCTATTCTAAATCCTTTACAATTCAGTTGTAATTTCTTCATCCCATTGAATTCTCTAACATTATCAATGGTTTCTTCTTGCCAAATCACATAGTCTTTTCTGAATTGTCCTTGTCTTTGAACTCTTTCACTTTTAACAATGTCAATCACTTTCCTCTCTCTTCTCTAAGTTTTTCAAGGAATTAATATCTCATCCTACCTATCTGACCATTGTTCAAAGTATTCTTTGACTTCAAATGTTCCTTCTCTTATCCTCTGGCACTTTGCAATTAAATTTATCTTGTGTCAACTTAGTCTATCTTTATTTTATGTTTATTTCTGAATTCAGATTCTGCTGTGGAGATCTCATGAAGAGACTGACCTTCCCTTTTCCTCATGTTGGCTTAATCATCAACATGTGTTAGCAACGTCATCCTTGATACCTGTCTCAGGTATCCGTGTTCTCCTACTTCATTCTAGGGCACTGTCTATTTCTGAAAAATGTTACTATCCCAAATATGAAGCCCATACTTGGAGAGTCAATTATTCTGGCAACAGAGTGGAAGGGGTTGGTTAGTAGACCATGATGATAGAGGACAAAGGCCAGGATAGAGAACAGAAGTATAATTTCTGCTATGTAATAGAAGATAGTATATTACCATCAGATGTGAAACAAAGGATTAATAGTCCACAATCTCGTGACCACAAGGTGATTATCTCTTACCCAGTGCTTTTTCCAGTCATCTTGAACTACATTTGGCCAATGGATTCTCATGGCTCTTGAGGGAAAAATGAGGCAAGTGAATTTACACAGTCCTTCCTACTTAAATCCAATTTACTTGCATGTCATGGAGTCGCCTCCCTAATGCCATGGTCCTCTATGAGAACAGAGGACAAAGAAGATTAAAGTACTGCTCCAGGAAAATGCTTTAGTTCTTGCAGATTTGGACTGGAGAATGGCATAAACATCCTGCATTCAGTTCCACTGTAGCTATGGATAAAAACAGGACAAACTGATTTGCTTGTGTGCAATAGTCATTTCATAACTGCTATTAAAAGATCACATCTCACAGTCAGCTTCTTCTAAGTATGAAAATTGTTGCCCCATTTTCCAAACCAAACACAACTTGAAAGATGTGCCACGTCTTAATGTTTTTATCATGCCTTAAAATAAATAATAATTATATTTTCACTATAAAGGCCAAACATTAGAGCTGTTTCTTTAATTAAAACTAAATCTAGTGCAGATTTAATAATTGTGCAAGTGCAGACAGGATGGTGCCTTTAAAATGAAAATGATGTTTATATGAAAATAGTATTTCTTCCCTGGGCATGAAAAATATATTTCTGGAAATAGCCAAGGATATCAATCTGTGGCCCTATATTCAAATGATTAATCTACCAATTATAACGTGCTTTTGGCAAGAAATTGAAGTTGTCTTCATTTTCTCTCATTTTCCTGATCTGTAAAATAAAGTGGGGATCAAACTAGATCACCTCTAAGTTTCTTTTCAGATCTACCAGGAAACTGTTCATGCTTTTATTTTTTGAAAATTAAAAGAAACTCAAATAGCATACTTCTCTTGAATTAAATAATAATAAAACAAATTATATTATTACCAGTAATTAGAAAAAAATCAAAGTTGTATTTTTATTTCATATATATATATATATATATATATATATATATATATATATATTCCTTATTCATTGAAAATTTATTATTCAATTGATATATTTTTATATGTGAGACTGTGCTAGGTAGGGGTTTTGGTAATAAAAAGATCAATCTACTTTCAAGGAGAATACAATGCAATATCCTAACAGCAGATGACTGTGAGTTTCAGCTCTGGAACTTAAGGGCAATTTTTCACATCCAGAGAGAAAACTGTAGAGACTGAATGTGAATAAAAGCATAGTATTTTTATCTTTTTTTTATTTTTTATTTTTCATAGCATTTTCCCCCTTTTTGGTCTGATTTTCTTGTACAACATTACACATATGGAAATATATTTAGAGAGATTGTATATGTTTAATCTATATCAGATTGCTTCCTCTCTTGAGGAGAGAGAAGGGAAAAAATTGTAATGCAAAATTTTATAGAAATGAATGTTGAAAACTATCTTTAAGATGTATTTGGAAAAATAAAATATTACTAGAAAAAAAGAAAACAATGATGTGATGTTGGCCAAGCTACTTAAACTATTTGAGCCCATTTCCTCACATGTTTATTACAGGGAAGAGGATTTGTAAAAGCACTTTGATTAATTATATTCGTTGTTATTATAGTCTAGGATTATTCCTTTCTTTAAGCCAAAATGTACAAATCTTAAATCATTCTATTGATGTAATTATTTATTGTTAGCATTGATAATTTAATTCATTTTCCAATATTTATTTTTAGAAGAAACTCTTTTCTATAAATTGATAATAGAATGAATGACATAACAGTTGGAATGACATCCTGTGCGATTAGATATTAGATTCTGACTAATCCACAAAGCTTTTCATTCAAATTGTAGGTTTGCTTTAAAACTACAATACTTTTCTGTTTCATAGATCTGTAGTATTTATAATTGGAAGTTATCTTAGCACCAGTTTTCTGCAATGCCTTCAATATGCAGAAAGGAAACTGAGGCAAAGAATCATATCGCTAGTTTCTCTAGAATTTTAGCCTAATATCTCCAACTATACATATATATATATATATATATATATATATGTAGAGAGAGAGTTGAAGAATGTTTCACAGATTTCTAATATCAACATGTTCAAAACTTTTCTCATTATCATTCCCCCTAAACTCTCCATTCTTGTGAACTTTCTTATTACAGTTGAGTTGAGCTATACACCATTATCCTAATCACAAGGCTTGAAACCAAAGTATCAGCTTTGAGTGTATCTCAGCACACCCATATGTAATAACATCCAATTCTGTCATTTCCATTTTTTTAATATCTCACACATATCCCCCTTTCTCTGCCAAAACTCACATATAAGACCTTCATTACCTCACTCTTAAGACTATTTCATCATCCTGTTGGTTGATCTCCCTGCCTCAAGCCTTTTCTTACTCATATCCAGCTTCCACTTAACTGTTGAAGTGATTTTTCAAAAGTCCAGTTATGATTCTGTTCCTTCTATTCAATAAACTCCAGTGGTTCCCTATAAGCTCTAGGATAAAATATAAAATTATCTGTATAGCTGTTAAATTCCTTCATAACCTCATCCCTGCCCCAATCTTTCAAATCTTATATCTTATTTTTTTTCCAGTGAACTCTGTGATCAAGTGAAATTGACTTTCTTACTGAATCTTAACATAGAAAATTCCATTTTTGGATCTGGCCATTTTTACTATCTATTCCAATTGCCTGGAAAACTCTCTTTCCCCATCTTTACCGACTGAGTTTTCTGCATTCCTTTATGTGGCAGCTAATATGCCAATCTCTATAAGAAACATTTCCTAGTGCCTTTCAATGTTGGTATCTTTCCTATATAAATTATTTTCCTTTTTTCTTATCTTTATCTACACATATACATATTCTCTCTCCTTCCCTCCTTCTCTCTCTTTCTCTCTCTCTCTCTCTCTCTCTCTCTCTCTCTCTCTCTCTCTCTCTCTCTCTCTCTCTTTGTCTGTGTCTTGATATACGTATGTATGTTTGTGTATGTCTGTCTCTCTCTGACTCTATATATGTGTATATATGTGTCCGTCTGTTTGTATGTGTGTTTTTGCCTCTCTCTTTCTCTCTATCTCTGTATCTACCCCTTCATCCATCCATCTATCCAATTATCTACCTATTTTGTTTATATGTATTTGTTTTCCTGTTGTTTGTACCATTACATTAGGGATGTTCAAAGAAAGACTGCTTTTTGTCTTCATATGTTTTGCATTTTATATATCTGGCTGAAAAAATATCTATTGACAGAATCAAAAAGTTTGCATATTATGGTAGAAGACAGTATATAAAATAATGATGAAAAGGTAGGTAAAGGAGAGACAAGAGTTTTAAATGAGGTACAGAGGAGAAAGTCCCAAAGAATCAGATATGAGGTACCAAAAGGAATGAAGGAGAGAATGCAGATGTTTTACTTAAAATGGAGGTTTTGGGAGGACCCAGAGGAAAGGAATAGATACCAGGGTGATTTGAATATTCAAAGTGAAAAAGCCATACAAAAAGAATGAATCTCCAAGATGAAAAGTTTACTATATCATAGTAGAGAAAGTTCAAAAAAGCATAGCTAATATAGGTAATATATAACTTAATAAAATGTGATGTGACAATATAATAGGACAATATACAATCAAACAACTTGGCAACATGACATAGCATGATATTACATAACATAGTTCAGGACAGTAGAGTATAATATAATTTATTATGACATGATGTTATAACTTAATATACATATTATATGATATGATAGTCCCTGTATCAAATATAAATTATTCTGTTTGGAATTCATAGCCTTTCAAAACCTACCCACTCCTATCATTCCAGTCTTTTTACATATTTCTTTTTTTAATGATTTTTTTTTATTTTCAAAACATTTACAAGGTTAATTTTTTTCAACTTTAACCCTTGAAAAACTTTTGTGTTCCAATTTTTCTCCCCTTTCCCCCACCCCCTCGTCTAGATGGCATATAATCCAATATATGTTAAACATAGTAAAAATATGTTAAATCCAAAATAGGCATATATATTTATAAAATTATCTTGCTGCACAAGAAAAACCAAATAAAAATAAAGAAAGAAAATAAAATTCAAGAAAACTACAACAAAAAGAGTAAAATACTATGTTGTAATTCCTCTCAGTTCTCACAGTTCTCACTCTGGGTGTATTTGGCTCTCATCATCCCAAGATCATAGGAACAAGCCTGAATCATCTCATTGTTGAAAAGAGTCATGTCCATCAGAATTGATCATAATATAATTTTGTTGTTACCATGTACAATCATCTCCTGGTTCTGCTCATTTCACTTTGCATCAGTTCATGTAAGTCTGTCCAGTTCTCAGTGTAATCATCCTGCTGATCATTTCTTATAGAACAATAATATTACATGACATTATGCATATGATGCCATAACTTATTCAGCCATTCTCCAACTGATGCACATCCACTCAGTTTCCAGTTTCTAGCCACTACAAAAAAGGGATGCCACAAACATTTTTGCACATATGAGTCCATTTCTCTCCTTTAAGATCTCTTTGGCACTACTGGATCAAAATGTATGCACAGTTTTATGCCCTCTGGGCATAGTTCCAGATTGCTCCCCAGAATTATTGCATCATTTCACAACTCCATCAGCAAAGCATTAGTGTCTCAATTTCCCCACCTCCAATATTTATCATTATTTTTTCCTGTCTTCTTGGCCAATCTGAGAAGTGTGAGATAATACCTCAGATTTATTTTAATGTGTATCTCGCTTAGCAAATGATTTAGAACAATAGATGTCTTTAATTTCTCCATCTGAAAAATTGTCTGTTCATATCCTTTGACAATTTATCAATTGAGAATGACTTGTATTCTCATAAATTTGACAACAGTTCTTTATATATTTTAGAAATGAGATATTTATCAGAAACATTGGCTGTAAAGATATTTCCCCAGATTCATATTTCTCTTTTTTAAATCTTAGTTTCGGTTGATTTTATTTGTGCAAAACCTTTTTAATTTAATGTAGTCAAAGTTGTCCATTTTGCCTTTCATAATGTTCTCTAGTCCTTCTTTGGTCATAAACTCCTCTCTTCTCCAAATATCTGATATGTAAATTATCCCTTGCTCTTCTCATTCATTAATGGTATTCTCCTTTATGCCCAACTAATCTATTCATTTTGACTTATTTTGGTATGGTGCATAAGATGAAGGTCTGTTCCAAGTTTCTAACATATTATTTTCCAGTTTTACCCAGCAATTTTTGTCAAATAATGAGTTCTTATTCCAGAAGCTGGAACTTGGGGTTTAAATACTAGATTTCTGTAGGACCTGATTATTGTGTTGTGTGTATCTAATCTATTCCACTAATCTGCCACTCTGTTTCTTAGGCAGTACCAAATAGTTTTGTAGACTGCTATTTTATACTATAGTTTTAGATGTAGTACTCCTAAGCCACTATCCTTTGTATATTTTTTTCATTAATTTCCTTGATTTTCTTGAACTTTTGTTCTTCCAGATGAATGTTGTTGTTATTTTTTTCTAATTTTATAAAATACATTTTGGTAGGATGATTTGTATAGCACTGAATAAGTAGGCAGAATTGTCATTTATTATATTAGTTTAGCCTACCCATGAGCAATTGATATTTTTCCAATTGTCTAGATCTGACTTCATTTGTAAGAGAAGTTTGTTGTTTTTTTTTTTTTTTTTAATTATGTACATATACTTCTTGGGTTTTTATTGGCAGGTAGACCCCCAAGTATTTTGTCTACAGTTATTTTAGGGAATTTCTCTTTCTATATTTTGCTTATGGACTTTGTCAGTAATATATAGAAATGCTGATGCTTTGTGTGGGTTTATTACATTGTTAAAGCTGTGAATTATTTCCAGTTGATTTTTGTATGATTTTCTAGGTTTCTCTAAGTATATCATCATGTCATTTGCAAAGAATGATATTTTTATTTCCTTGTTGCCTATTCTACTTCCTTTAATTTTTATTATTTATTGCTAAAGCTAACATTTCAAGTACAATATTGAATAATAAAGGTAATAATGGGCATTTTTGTTTTACCCCTGATCTTGTTGGGAATGTGTATAGTTTCTCTCCATTACAAATAATGTTTGTTCTTGGTTTTAGATAGATACTGCTTATTATTTTAAGGAAATCTCCCTAAATTTCTATACTCTCTAGTGTTTGTTTTAATAAGAAGGGGTAATTTATTTTGTAAAAAAAATAAAGAAAATAAACTTTTTCTTCATCAATTGAGGTTATCATATGATTTCTGTTGGTTTTGTTACTGATATAGTCGATTATGGTAATAATTTTCCTTATATTAAGCCAGCCCTACATACCTGGTTTAAATATCACTTGGTCATAGTGTATTATCCTTCTTATAAGTTGCTGGTATATCTTTGCTGATATTTTATTTAAATTTTTTGCATTAATACTCATTAAGGAGATTGGATTGTAATTTTCTTTCTCTGTTTTGGCTCTTCCTGATTTAGATATTAGTGCCATATTTGTGTCATAGAAGGAATTTGATAGTACTGCTTCTTTACCTATTTTTCCAAATAGTTTGCATAGTATTGGAATTAATTGTTCTTTAAATGTTTGGTAGAATTCACTTGTGATTTCATCTATCTCTGGAGATTTTTTCTTAGGGAGTTCATTAATGGCTTGTTCAATTTCTTTTTCTAAAATGGGACTATTTGTGTAATTTATTTCCTCTTCTGTTAACTTGTGAAATTTATATTTTTGTAAATATTCATCCCTTTTGGATAGATTGTCAGACTTGCTGCCATACAATTAGGCAAAATAGTTCCTAATTATTGCTTTAATTTCTTTTTCATTGGTGATAAATTCACCCTTTCATTTTAATGCTGATAATTGTTTTTTTTCTTTCTTTTTTCTGATTAAATTAACCAAAGATTTATCTATTTTTTTTAATAAAAGCAACTTGTTCAACAATTTTCTTAGTTTCAATTTTATTAATCTCTCCTTTGAGTTTTAGAATTTCTAATTTTGCATTTAATTGGGGGGGTTTAATTTTTTTTTCTTTTCTAGCTTTTTTTTGCCCAATTTATTGATCTCCTCTTTCTCTATTTTATTCATATAGCTATTTAGAGATATAAAATTTCCCTAAGAGCTGCTTTGACTTCATCCCATAGGTTTTGATATGTTCTCATATTGTCCTTCTCTTGAATGAAATTATGGATTGTTTCTGTGATTTGTTGTTTGACTCACTTTCCAGAATTATATTATTTAATTTCCAATTGCTTTTCAGTCTATCTTTTCCTAGCCCTTCATTGAATATAATTTTGATTATATTGTGATCTAAAAAGAAAGTGTTTATTATTTCTGCTTTTCTGCATTTGATTATGAGGTTTTTATACCCTAATAACTAGTCAATTTTAATGCAGGTATCATTTACTGCCAAGAAAAATATATATTCCTATTCATTTTTCCAGAGGATTATCATATATATTTTTGTTGTCTATTTCTTCCCTTAATTGGATTAAAATCTCTAGGAATTTGCCTGTTCTACCACTTGCTGTATATACATTTAGTGTAGTACCCTTAATCAAGATGCATCTTCTTTCCTTATCTCTTTTAATAAGATCTATTTTTAATGTTTCTTTATCTGAGATGAGAATTTCTACAACTGTTTTTTTTTTTTTTTACTTCAGCTGAAATGTAATGACTTGTGTTCCAGTCTTTTACCTTTACTCTGTATGTATCTCTCTGTGTCAAATGTATTTCTTGTAAACAACATATTGTAGAATTCTATGTTTTAATCCACAATGCTTATTATTATCCACTTATTTTATGAGAGAATCCACTGCATTCATATTCACAGTTATGATTACCAGTTCTGTATTTCCATCCATCCTATTTTCTCCTTGTATACATTTTATTTCTCTCTTTCCACCCTGTCCTTAGTAGTGTCTTTTACTCAACCTACTTTCTTATTTCCTATTACCCCATCCCCCCTTTCTTAATAGTGCATTTTAACCTATTCCACTCACTACTTTATCTTCTATTACCCCTTCCTCCCTTCTCTTACCATTTTCCTCTAGAGTCTCTGCCCTCCTTTTTATCCTGTTCTTCCCTTTTCCTTTCCTCTTTCTTCTCTTCTTTATAGGTTATACATTTCTATAAACAACTGTATGAGTGATTTCCTCTTAAATCCCAAACTGATGAGATCAAGCTTCAGACAATGCTCATCCCCCTCCCTTTTCCCCCTCAATTGCAATAGGTCTTTTGCACTTTTCATGTGAACTAATTATCCTATTATACTTTCCCCTTTCTCTCTTTCCAGTACAGACCTTTTTTCCACCCTTTTTCTTTGATGTCATCACAGCAGAGCCTATTCACAATCCATTCACAACTCAGTCCATGTGCTGCTCTCCTCTGTCTATGCCTGTGACAGATATAGTTCTCAATATTTATAGATATTATTTTCTCAGTTAGGGATGTAAAAAAATTTAACCTTTAAATAACATATATATTTCCCATTTACCTTTCTATGCTTCTCTTGAGTTCTGTGTTTGTAGATTAAATTTTCTGTTTAGTTCTATTTTTTTTCACTAGAAATTATTGAAAATCTCTTACTTCATTGACGCTCCATCAACTTTCATGAAAAATGATGCTGAGTTTTTCTGGTTAGTTAATTCTTGGTTGTAAGTCTAGGTCCTTTACCTTCCAGAATATGGTATTCCAGGCTTTTTGATCCTTTATTGTAGAAGCTGCTATATTCTGGGTAATTCTGACTGTTGTTCCTTGATATTTGATTTTTTTTTTTTTTTTCTGGCAGCTTGCAGTATTTTTTTTCCTAGAGATTGTAGTTCCAGAATTTTGTAACAGTGTTCTTTAGGATTTTCCTTGTGGGATTTCTTTCCAAAGATGTAGGAAGAATTCTTTCAATGAGTACTTTCCTCTCTGTTTCTAGAATATTGAAGCAGTTTTCCTTGATGATCTCTTGAAGAATGTTATATAAGCTTATTTTTTTTGCTCATGGCCTTCAAGTAGACCAATCATTTTAAAATTTTCTCTGCTGGATCTATTTTCCAGGTCAGCTATATTTAGCATTTTTTCCATATTTTCATTCTTTTTTATTTTGTTTGACTGATTATTGCTATCTAACAAAGTCATTAGTTTTCATTTGCCCTATTCTAGTTTTTCATATGTGATTTCTTCAATTACCTTTTGTATCTCTTTTTCCATTTGGTTAATTCTAATTTTTAAGAAGTTGTTTTCTTCAGACTTTTTTTTTTTTTCCCAAACTGTTGATGCTGTCGTGCGTACCTCTCATTTGTTTTCTCATTATTTTCTTCTACTTTTCTTATTTGCCTTTTAAAGTCTTTTATGAGCATTTCCAAGAAACCTCTTTGGACTTGAGACCAATTCATATCACTGTGAATTTTCTTCTGTGCATATTCTGCATTGTCTGAATTTGTGTTTTGATCTGCCCTGTTACCATAGTGGCTTTCTGTCATCAAGGTTCTTTTTCTGTTTCTTACTCATTTTCTTTCCTTTGTTTTTTGTTTGTTTTTTTTTTTTTTTTTTTTTTTTTTTTTTTTACTTTTGTGGTTAATCTTTGCTCCTGGAGTAAAGGGGGCATTGTCTCAAGTTTCCTGTGAAGATCTGAGTCTTGTCTTTGAGCACAGTGTCCCCTTGTATTTGCAGGAAGCCTTGTAGTTTTGCTTGCTCTTTCAGGAAACATCCTGGTTTTCAGAGTTTGATTTCTGAGTTGGGGCAGGAAACAACCCCCCTGCTATGGTCCTCCCCTGAGCCAGGACTGTGGGCCTTAGATGCTGATTAATTGTGACTAAGAGCCTCCCACCAGCTTTCCCAGAGTCTTTCTGAGTTGGACTGACCACCCTTTTCATCCCAGTCAGACTGACCTTTGTTGACATTTTCCAGTCCATTTTGAGCTGGAGAGGGTTTCATTCCATCAGACTCCTTTCAGGTCCTCAGTTTTATGTGGCTTTTGAGGAAACTAAGAGATCTCAAGCAGCTTTCTGTCTTTACACTGCCATCTTGTTTCCCCAGGAAATTTTTCGTGGGATATCATTTCCTTCTGGTTCTCCTCCAACCTTTGCTACATCCAATTCATATTCACTAATTTTGGAAGATTACCAAGGCTCTGCTCTAAGATCATTTAGCTGATTCCTCTATTCTCATGGATTCAATTATTACCTTTGTGGAAATTATTCATAATTTTTATAGAAAGTTCTAGTTGGGACAGTTAGACAGCACAGTGGATAGAGCACCAGCCCTGGATTCTGGAGGACCTGAGTTCAAATTTGGCCTCAGACACTTAATACTTCCTAACTGTGTGACCCTGGGCAAGTCACTTAACCCTAGCCTCAGGGAAAAAAAAAAGTCCTAGTCTTTCTCATTAGCTCCAGTAACTCATCCCCCACTGTCTTCTTATCTCACATGGTATGTGATGGAGACAGCTGGTGGAGCAATAGATAGAACATTAAGCCAGGAGTCAAGAAGAACTGTATTCTTACTAGTTATCTGACCCTGTATAAGTGAACCTCTGTTTGCTTCAGTTTCTACAACCATAAAATGGGAATAAAAATAGTATGTATTTCACAGCATTGTTGTGAAGGCTAAATGAGGTAATACACACACACACACACACACACACACACACACACATACATATATATATATGTATATACAAGTGGTGCTTAATACAGGCATTCCTGGTACATAGTAGATGCTACATAAAAGCTTCCTCCCTATAGACATCTCAAACTCATTATGTTCAAAATATTATTCATAATCTTTTCCTCACTACTTTCCTGTTACTGTCAAGGGCATGATCTCTTTTATAATCAGGCAAGTTCACAACATTGTTATCTTTCTGGAAAACTCATTCTCACTAATCCAACACAATCAATTTGTTGTAAGATTTTACTGTGTTCTACCTTCTCATCCATGAGCACCTTTTATCCACTTCATTTAGACTATTTTAATGGTTTCTAATTGCTTTATTTGTATCAGATCTCTTCATATTTCAACACTTCATTCAGCTACTGAGGGGGGGGATTTTCTTGAACCCTAAGTGTGACTTCTATTCAGTAAATTACCATTGCTCCCTCATTGTTTCTAGAATCAAAGCAGTCTAGTGAGGTTAAGTGAAAACTTAAATTTCCAGAAATAGAAAGAATATTGAAGTATTGAAGTTACCCAGATTCTATTTTATTACCTCCAGAGTAAAGGAAATTACTGTCATACAGGGAGCCCCCCCCCAATCCCCTGTCTCTCTTTCTATATTTCATCATATTCAATCCAAATCCATTTCCATAGAGCTTCCTGATAAGTTTTCCATATCAGCTTCCTAATAATCCTAAATGGGTTAACATTTAGGGACCAAAGGAAAAATTCTATTATTCCTTCCCCACAAAAATGGAAGCCAGAAAAGATTTTGGTAAATTGGACAATCAGTAACTACAAGAATGCACTCTGACCTCTGAGCAATAGCTCCTTCTCTTGGCTTCTTGAGAGTAGAAGAGTAGAAATATTAACAAAGATTTAATTTGCTCATTAAAGTTATGGTTTAAAATAGTTTAATATTTCATTCTAATCAATTGGAAGAGATTAATAATTATCCTAATCTCCTTTATCTTGAAATCCAATACACTAGGTTCCAAGTACATTATAGTTCAGCAGAATTTGACACGCTCTGAGGCAGACATAGATTAACTCTATGATGTGTAGCATTGGGAATTATGGAAATGTCACATGATCTAAAGAGGGGAAGATTCTCATTATCATTTTTTATTAAAGCAACCTAATTTACCAATATGATTCTATTTTTCTTATAGATGTAATGAAAATCCAAAGGATATTTCTAAATTATCTATTAGGTTCCTTTATTGTTGATCTTTTCTGGCAATGTGAGAAGGAGCTGAGGTTTGAATAATTAAAGGGAATTATTTGAAAATAGCAGAGGGGGAAGAGGAAAAAAAAAGAAGAGAAAGAAGAGGAGAAGGCAATGGAGGGGAGTTAACGTAGACATTCATAAGATGGACTGAAGAGACTCAGGCCTTCCTGGAAAAGGGGGAAGACAGTGATGTTAGAGGGAATATTGTAAAAATTCGACAATCTATTCAATGCAGTTCTATTAAACAAACCTCCTTTAAACAATGATTTGCTTTTTCAGTGAAAAAATAAAGGTGCCTTCATTCCTTTAAATCTTATTTTATTTGCTTGTTATTCTGAATTTGAAAAATATCAACAAACACAAACATTTGTATTGCAAGAACAGAAAAAATGAGACTTGCTTATAAAATTACACTCTTTCAATATGGATTCATTTTTTGTTGAATAAAAAATAAATTAAAGACATTAGTTCTCAAGCCATCTTGCTTGGCTGTGATTCCATGAAATTCATTCTATTCATTTAAAATGCTTCATTGATTATCTTTTCTTTCTCTTCTATTCTCTCTCCTTCTCCCCACCTTTTCTTTCTTTCTCATCACTTTCACTCACCGATACAATGCTCCCCCTTTGCTTTTTTTTTAATTTCTCTTGTAAAAAATTAGCATAGTCTAGCAAAATAAATAAATACATTGACATGTCTGAAAATTCATGTTTCATTCTATATCTTATGTACACCACCACTCAGTTAAGAGATGAGAAGCATCATCAATCCTCCAGAGTAATGACTAGTTATTTCATTAATGAAAATTATTAAGGCTCTCAAACTTCTTTTTATTGTACAATGATGTATTTATATAAATTGATACCTTTGTTCCATTAACTTTCCACATATCAATGCATTAAAAAGTCTGGTATCTCAGAATTTATCCCTTTTATCATCACAGCACAATGTTATTATGATACATCCATTATGTTCATATACAATAATTAGTTCAGGCATTTTCTAATTTATTAGTAACTCCTTGTTATAATTTCTTTGTTATAACAAAATGTGCTACTATAAAAACTTTTGTACATATTTTTTTTCTATTTTTTTTTCTTTTATTTATAGTAGTATAGTATAGTATAGTATAATGTAATAAGGTATGGTATGGTATGGTGTGATGTGGTATCGTATAGTAAGCTATGGCATAATATAGTGGTCATATCACTAGATAAAATAAAATCTACATTTTAGTGACTTTATGACTTTAGTGAAATTCAAATAGAAACTGTATGCTGGGGGGGAGAGGGGGACGCTGAGCCAAGATGGCAGAGAAGCCACAGGTGACTTTCTAAGCTCTCTCTTACCCTCACTACAAACTATTTAATTTAGCCTCAAAAATAGGGCTTTACTGGTAAAACCCATGAAGATTAGAAGTACAACAACTTACCAGCAGAAGAGAATTTGGAATTTCCTCATAAAAGCTCTGTCCTGAGGGGCAGGAAAAGACCAGAATGGGCAGTGATAGAACTAGGCTAGCATATTGTGCAGATTGGGTTGAGGAGGCCTCTGGGGTTAGAAAAGCTACAGAGAAAGAGGACTCTGGCATAGGCTGATTGCTCTCCTCTGCTTGCAAAACAGCAGATCAGCAGTGTAATCAAGCCACTTTAAAAAAAAATGCCAGAAACTATAGTCTGCCCACCCAAAACTGGAAGTGACAGCACAGATCACAGTGCTGTACAGAGATTTTCCTTGGGCCAGTTAAGAATCTGCCTGGCAAGGGGTACACAGCCCGGGGCAACCTCTAATCTGCACAGTGGGGGCCTTGAACTGAGGCAGCAGAACTTCCACAGCAGCAAAACTTCAGGAGTAGCAACTGGGCAGGGCAGAGACACTTCCCGTCTGTGCAGGGGCTTTTGCCAGTCAGCTACTAATATCCACAGCCCCAGGGGGGTACTTTGGCCTGGGATTGTGACACTTTCACTGTTCACCCTCTAGCCTCAGGGCAGTTGCTAGACCATACAGCAGGGCTTTTTCACTGGGCCCTCCCATAGCCCAGCTCTGAGTCACTTCTGGTGGGGGGGAAACTCTCTCCCAAAGCACTCTCATACCTTTGCAGCCCATTCACAAGACAGCTGCTATCCATATACCTATCCCTGTTCTGCAGAGGAAGCTGGCAACATGCTGGCCCCGAAGACAGACCCTACAGGCTTTAAAATATAGGTAAAAAAGTTAAAAGGACTATTGATAGCTTCTATACAGAAAGAGAGCAGGTTTGCAACCCCGAGGAAATTAATAGCAAACAGTCTCCACATAATACCCTGAAGGGGAATGTTAACTGGCCCCCATCACATAACTCTCTCCTAGAAGAAACTATTAAAAATGTCAAAAGAGAGTAAGAAGAAAAATTGGGAAAGGAAAGAGAAACTCTTCAAGAGAGTACAACATCCTGAAATATGAATTGGAAAAAATAAAGATTTCACAGGAAGTGCAGGGAAACAGATTTTGTGAATTGGAAAAGGTCAAAAAATCCCTAGAAAGTAGGATTTGTGAATTGGAAAAGATAACGAATTCCCAAGAAAGTAGGATTTGTGAATTGGAAAAAGAAAAAACTCACTTAAAAAAAAAATATATATATATTTTCCATTTCACTATATATATATATATATATAGTGAAATGGAAAGAAAAAATTCCATAGAGCAAAACAACTCATTTAAGAACTCAATTGGACATATACAAAAAGAAGTTAAAAAAAAAAAAAAAAGCAAATGAAGAAAATAACTCATTAAAAATCAGAACTGAACAAATAGAAATGAATGATTCATTGAGACACTAAGAAGCTGGAGAAAAACATCAAATATTTACTTGGAAAATTGACAGACCTGGAAAATAGATCTAAGGAAGATAATCTGAGGATTATTGGACTTCCCGAAAATTATGATGGAAAAAAGAGCTTAGATTCTATTTTACAGAAAATCATCAAAGTGAGCTGCCCAGAAGTAATAGAACCAGAAGGAAAATAAGCATTGAAAGAATTCATCAAACACCTTCTGAAAAAGACCCTTAAAAAACAAAACAAAACAAAACAAAAAACTCCATGGAATATTGTGGCCAAATAGTGTGAACTATCAGACTAAGGAAAAAATATTACAGACACCTGGGAAAAAACAATTCAAATACCGAGATGCCACAGTAAGGATCACTCAAGATCTGGCTTTCTCTACATTAAAGGATCGAAGGGCCTGGAATCTGATATTCCAAAAGGCAAAAGAATTTGGAATGCAGCCAAGAATAAACTACCCAGCTAAGTTGAGTATTTTCTTCCATGGAAGAAGATGGACATTTAATGAAACAGATGAATTCCATTTGTTTCAAAGGAAAAAAACAGATCTAAACAAACAAACAAAAAAAAATTGATCTCCAACCACAGGACAGAAGAGAAGCAGACAAAGGTAAAAGGAACTCTAGAGAACTGTATTTCTGTTGTGGATATACATAAAGTCCACATGTATAATTTGATTTTACTGATATAACATAAAAAAGGGAAGTAAAAATGGAAAGAGGATAGTGTCAGAAAAAGGTAAAAGGGGAGATAAAAAGAGGAAAACTACATCATAGGAAGAGGCAAAAAAAACTTATTATATCTGAGAGAATTTAGAGAGGGGGAGGAACATTGTGTGAATCTTCCTCTCATCAGAATAGCTCAAAAAGAAAATAATTGACATATTTGTTGAATTCTCTCTCACCTCATTAAAAAGGGGGAGAGGAAAAGGGAAAAGGAAAAGAGTAATAAGGGAAGGGTATAAGAAAGGAGAAGGGATTTAAAGGAAGGGGGGAGCAATACTAAATAGGGAGGGCTGCGTGAAACAAGTGGGGCCCATAAGTTTAATATTGGGGGAAGGGGTTCAGGGGGGACAAGGAAAAAAAAAGCATAATCTGGGGATAATATGATGGCAGGAAATACAGAATTAGTAATTTTTACTGTAAATGTGAATGGGATGAACTCTCCTATTAAGCAGAGGCAGATAGCAGACTAGATCAAATGTCAGAACCCTACAATATGTTGTTTACAAGAAACACATTTAAAGCAGGGATATACATACAGAGTAAAGGTAAGAGGCTGGAGCAGAATCTATTATACTTAAATGAAGTAAAAAAAAGCAGGGGTAGCCATCCTTATCTCAGATCAAGGAAAAGCAAAAATTGATCTAATTAAAAGAGATAAGGAAGGAAACTATATCTTGCTAAATGGTAGCATAGACAATGAAGCAATATCAATACTAAACATATATGCACCAAGTGGTATAGCATCTAACTTCCTAAAGGAGAAGTTAAGAAAGTTGCAAGAAGAAATAGACAGTAAAACTATAACAGTGGGAGATCTCAACCATGCACTCTCAGAATTAGATAAATCAAACCACAAAACAAATAAGAAAAAAATTCAAGAGGTAAATAGAATATTAGAAAAATTAGGTTGATAGATCTTTGGATAAAACTGAATGGTGATAGAAAAAAGTATACTTTCTTCTTAGTAGTTCATGGAACCTATACAAAAATTGACCATATATTAGGACATAAAATCCCTCTAAATTAAACGTAGGAAGGCAGAAATAGTAAATGCATTCTTTTCAGTTAGTGATTTAATAAAAACTACATTAAACAAAAAGTTAGGGGTAAATACACTGAAAAGTAATTGGAAACTAAATAATATCATCTTAAAGAATGATTAGGTGAAACAGCAAATTATAGAAACAATTAATAATTTCGCTCAAGATAATGATAACAATGAGACATCATACCAAAATTTATGGGATGCAGCTAAAGCAAGAATTAGGGGAAATTTTATATCTTTAGAGGCTTACTTGAATAAAATAGAGAAAGAGAAGATCAATGAATTGGGCCTGCAACTTAAAAAGCTAGAAAAAGACCAAATTAAAAACCCCCTATCAAATACTAAACTTAAAATTCTAAAATTAAAAGGAGAAATTAATAATATTGAAAGTAAAAAAAAAAGCTACAGAATTAATAAAGAAAACTAAGAGTTGGTTTTATGAAAAAAAAAACAATGAAATAGATAAACCTTTGGTAAATCTGATCAGAAAAAAGAAAGAGGAAAATCATAAAATCATAGTCTTAAAAATGAAAAGGGGGAATTTCCACCAAGGAAGAGGAATTAAAGAAATAATGAGTTACTTTGCCCAACTTTATGCCAATAAATTTAATAATCTAAGTGGAATGGATGACTACCTCCAAAAATATAGGCTTCCCAGATTAACAGAGGAGGAAGTAAATTGCTTAAATAGTTCCATGTCAGAAAAAAAAAAAAAAAAAAAAAAAATAGAACAAGCTATTAATCAACTCCCTAAGAAAAAATCCCCAAAACCAGATGGAATTACATGTGAATTCTACCAAACATTTAAAGAATAATTAGTCCCAATGCTATATAAACTATTTGAAAAAATAAGGATTGAAGGAGTCCTACCAAATTCCTGACATAGACATGGTATTGATACCTAAACCAGATAGGTTGAAAACTGAGAAAGAAAACTATAGATCAATCTCTTTAATGAATATTGATGCTAAAACCTTAAATAAGATATTAGCAAAAAGACTACAGAAAACCATCCCCAGGATAATACACCATGATCAAGTAGGATTTATACCAGGACAGGGCTGGTTCAATATTAGGAAAACTATTGATATAATTGACCATATTAATAATCAAATGAACAAAAACCATATGATCATCTCAATAGATGTAGAAAAAGCATTTGACAAAATCCAACATCCATTCCTACTATGACCACTTGAGAAAGAACACTGGGAAATGAGTGTTTGCATTTTTGTCTTTCTTCCCAGGTTATTTTTACCTTCTGAATCCAATTCTTCCTGTGCAACAAGAAATTCTGTTCAGCACACATATATTGTATCTAGGATATACTATAACACATTTAACATGTATGGGACAGCCTGCCATCTAGGGGAGGGAGTGGAGGGAAGGAGGGGAAAATTCAGAACAGAAGTGAGTACAAGGGATAATGTTGAAAAATATTACCCATGCATATGTACTGTCAAAAAAAATTATAATTATAAAATTAATAAAAAAAGAAAATGTATGACCTCTTATCAGGCATATTATAATTTTGATTTCTCTCATGTATTCTTTGACTCAAGATCTACTGAATTGCCTTTTAATTCTCAAACTCTGTGATCCTATTTTCCAAAACAGCTAACCCAAATCACAGTTAAACTAATTAAGCTTTAGAATACCTCTACTATCATAATCACTTCACCAATTGTAATTTCCCTTCTTGATGCTTACTAATCTAGTGAATAAAAGGTGGAACTTGAGAATTTCAATTTACATTTCTTTTTATCATTAATGATCTGAAAGAATTGGGGTTTTTATTTTGTTTTTATGCACCCTCTGGTCCTTAGTGCTCTCTTTTTTCCAGGTTTTCCTGATAGCACTCTTTTCCAGTTTGGCTATGTGTTCTCTCTGCTAGATCTTTCCTAAGTCTCCTTTTCCTGAACTTCAGTTAGCATTTCTCCAACATTAAAATGAGACTATTTTATTATTATTATTATCATGATTTAAAAAAATACATGTAGTCTTATTCTTTATTGGATTACTTGCTGGTTTGCACTGCTTCTACATGGAAAGAAAAACCTTGTAGTTGTTGGACAGTTGGTTCCTTTATTATTCAGATTTGTTGGTATTGTTATTGTTGTTCAACTTTTTCATTACTCTCTTATTCTTTTTTTATTACAGCTTTTTATTTGCAAGATATATGATTAGGTAATTTTTCAGCATTGACAATTGCAAAATTTCTTGTTCCAACTTTTACCCTCCTTTCCCCCCGCCCAGATGGCAGGTTGACCAATACATGTTAAATATGTTAAATATGTTAGAATATAAATTAAATACAATATATGTATACATGACCAAACAGTTGTTTTTTGTACAAAAAGAATTGGACTTTGAAATAGTGTACATTTAGCCTGTGAAGGAAATCCAAAATGCAGGCAGACAAAATTAGAGGGATTGGAAATTCTATGTAGTGGTTCATCGTCAACTCCCAGAGTTCTTTCCCTGGGTGTAGCTGGTTCAGTTCATTACTGCTCTATTGGAACTGATTTGGTTCATCTCATTGTTGGAGAGGGCCACATCCATCAGAATTGATCATCATATAGTATTGTTGTTGAAGTATATAATGATCTTCTGGTCCCGCTCATTTAAATCAGCGTCAGTTCATGTAAGTGTCTCCAGTACTTTCTGAAATCATCCTATTGGTCATTTCTTACCGAACAATAATGTCCCATAATATTCATATACTACAAATTATTCAGCCATTCTCCAATTGATAGGCATCGACTCAGTTTCCAGTTTCTGGCCACTACAAAGAGGGCTGTCTACTGTCTCTTTTTTTTTTTTTTTTGAGGCTGAGGTTAAGTGACTTGCCCAGGGTCACACAGCTAGGGAGTGTTAAGTGTCTGAGACCAGATTTGAACTCGGGTCCTCCTGAATTCAAGGCTGGTGCTCTATCCACTGCACCACCTAGCTGCCCTTACTGTCTTATTTTTAATGAACCCATCTGAGGTTTTCTTGAAAAAGATATTGGAGTGATTTGCTATTTCCTTCTCTAGGTCATTTTACAAATGGAGAAACTGAGGCAAGTAGGACAACTTGCCTAGTCATATAGCTATTAAGTATCTGAGAAAGAATTTTAACTTGTCTTTTTGACTTCAGTCCCAGTATTCTATGCATTGTATCACCTAGCAGCTCCTTACTAGCCAAATTAATTACACATGAAATCAGCAGAGGAAATTCTGATATCTTTTTTCCTTTATTTCATGTATTATTTCCTTATGTCTGCAATTTCTTTGATGCAATTTCTTTCATCCCCATAAGGTATGGGTTACATTGAAACTGTCTGTAATTCTTCCAAAAACTGTTTATTTTTTTGCAACTTAAAATTCGAGATTGGAGTAGGCAGCCTATATTATTTCCACAAGGAATTCCTTTTCTTTGTTGAGATTCTGTGATTCTGTTCTCTACGAAGGAAAGCTCAAGGAACTTGAAACACTCCTTCACAATACTAGGACGCAGGAATTTCTAGTTTTCAGACTACAGATTGTGCATAGATGCCACATGGTAAAACTGTTTATACCAGTGCCTATCCATAGTTGTGGTCAAAAATTTGATGTCTAAAAACTCGATTTCTGTGAGTAACATATATTTTCTACCATGTATTTTTGTCCCAAGGTAATCATTATTGAACATGAAGAGAGCATGCAATCATTTTTTTCCCTTGGAATACAGGTCTGCTTTTAATTCTAATGCTATCAGGATCTTTCAAAAATAAGTAAAGTAGGAAAGGAAACCTACTTCAAGAACCCATTTTATCAACTTGATCAACAAAAACCAAAAACAGTTCATTCTACAATTAGGAGATATCCTTAATTTGGAGATATCCTTAATTTTCTAAGTCAGTTACCAATAGATATATCTATTCCTTGATTAGGAGATATTCTGCAACCTCCAATGAAAGGCTTACTTCCATGTAAACTCAAAAAAACTAAAGTGTAAATGTTCTAAGTAATCCATTAATCAGAAAATCTGAGATAATTAAAGGGATCACAGAGGGAAATTTCTTAGTACATTTCCTACTGAAAAAGGGATTTTTTTCTAAAAAGCAAAAAATACCAAAATAATAATCTTATTATCTTGACTTGATGATATAAAATGCTACCTCCTGAGATCTAGGCAATTTAGCAAATTTTTGTTCTACTTTGTCCAAGAAGTTTTTTGGTTTATATTTATTTGTTTTCCCATATATATATATATATATAAAACTTCCATTGGCCCTACTCTATCCTCTGCACTCAAATAGTACAAGACTAATTTGCTTTCTGTATATCAGCTTTTCAGTTTTGATTATAATTATCATGTCATATACTACATCTCTGAAACTTTTCATGTTTTATTAGATTTTATGCTGATTGATTTGCTTCCTAGATCCCCAATTCCTATATGTGGTTTCTTCTATCATTTGGACCTCTGCTATATATACTTATTTAAGTCCTTTGGGTTGTGCTGTGCTTCAGTTGAGCTCTGGCATTATGTCCAAGATACATAGGTAACAGTAAGTATGGGTAGGTCTAGAAAGTAAAAAAGACCCAAGAGGGAAATAAAAGTAGACCAGGGAACAGACTTTAGGCTTTTTTTCAAGTGACCCTAAATGAAAATCTCCTTGTGGCCATACATGGCAGAAGCTGCCTGTCCATTATGAAAAGTATAACATATTAAACATAATCTTTTCCTTAAATGTTCAAGAACTACAAAGTAATTTTGCATATATTATATAATGTTATTTCCATGAAGACTTTGACAGGACAAATACCATTCTTGTTTTGTACTTGATAAAATAAAGAAGTAAAGAGATTAGATAAATTGGTCCACATTACTCAGTTAGTAAAATAAATCTAAGTTTTCTGAATTCAGATTCAAGATCTTTCTTCTAAGCTGGATTTGTTCTCTAGGCTACTTCTGAGATATTAGTTCTGATCATCAATCCTCTACTTTCAATTTCATTGAGATGAAAACATCCGGCCAAGATGGCGGCATGGAGGCAAACAGCTGCTTGAGCTCTGTGTTTTCTCTCAGGACTTACTTCATGACAAGCCTCAGAATTAATGCTTGACTGGAAAAGACCCACAAATAATGGCAACAGAAGACATCCTTGAAATTCGCCAGAGAAGGTCTGTTTTTGCTGGGGGAGGGTGGAACAGACTGGGCACAGACTGAGGGCAGGCAGCCAGAACCAGACAGGCAGCTCACACAGTTCAGACCTGAGGGGGGAGAGGTACTAGATCTCTTTCATTTCTGCAGAAAGACTTTTACCCCAGTGTGGATGTTCCCTCTTGGCAGCAAGCCAGGAGCAGCAGAGAGGGTGTAAACACCGGAGGTGAAGAACAAAACCCTGGAAAGCTAGCATCTCCAGACTTGGCCACCCCCACCTCCACCTGGACTCAGCAAGTTCTTATAGCCTCAGAGTGCAGACACAGCACAGCCATCACTATCCTGTTAGTGCCTTGCTGCTGTCTCCCCCAGTCTGTAGAGGAAGCGCGGTAACACCATCCAGCCCCATCTCCACCCAGAAACAGACCAATTGTTTCTCTTATCAATTTGTTTTCTTTGAGTCATGCTCTGACAAAATGAACAAAAAATTTGAAAGGGCTCTAACCATTGACAGCTTCTGTATGGAGAGAGAGCAGACTTCAAATACTGAGGAGACTAAAAACAGATAGTCTCCAGAGAAATCCCCTATACACAAGACTCTCATAGAGGAAATCAAAAAGGCTCTCACAAGAGAGCTAGAAGAGAAATGGGAAAAGGAAAGGGAAGGTTGCCAAGAGAGCCTGGAGAAGTCATTCCACGCATTTAAAGACAGAATGGACAAAGCTACCAAATTATTAAGAAATAAAATTAGTGAGCTGGAAAATAAAAACAGCTCTCTAAAAAATTAAAATGGATGAAATGGAAAAAAATTCCATAGAAGAAAAAAACTCACTTAAAAACTCAATTGGACAATTATAAAAAGATATAAAAAAAGTGAGTGAAGAAAATATATCATTGAAAATTAGACTCGAACAAGTAGAAATGAATGAGTCAAGGAGAAATAAAGAAGTAGTCAAGCAAAACCAGAAAAGCTAAACAACTGAAAGAATGTCAAGTATCTTATTAGAAAGACAACAGACCTGGAAAACAGATGCAGGAGAGACAATTTGAGAATAATTGGACTCCCTGAAAAATGTGAGGAAAAAAAGAGCCTGGACACTGTTTTCCCGGAAATTATCAAAGAGAACTGCCCAGACGTTTTGGAAACAGAGTGGTAAAATAGACATTGAAAAAATTAATTGATCACCTATTGAAAGGGACCCTAAAATCAAAACGCGAAGAGATATACTGGCCAAGTTAAAGAACCATCAGACAAAGAAAAAAATACTGGAAGCTGCTAGAAAAAAGCAATTCAGAAATGGAGGAGCCACAATAAGGATAACCCAGGATCTAGCAGTGTCCACATTAAAAGAACAAAGGGCCTGGAACATGATATTTCAAAAGGCTAAGGAACTTGGTATACAGCCAAGAATAACTTACCCAGCAAAAATGAGCATTATTTTCCAGAGAAGAAGATGGACATTTAACAAAATAAATGAATTCCATCTATTCTTGATGAAAAAACCAGACCTACACAAAATATTTGATTTTCAAATACAGAACTCAAGAGATTTCTAAAAAGGTAAAAAGAAATCTTGAGAACTATATTTCTGCCATAATGATATGTAAAGAACAGGGTGGAGCCAAGATGGCGGAGAAGAAACACACGACTCTATGAACGTCCTCACTCCCTCACAACTAATTAGATAAATTAAGCCTCAGAAAAAGCCCTGGACTCATAGATACCACAAGGACTGGAAGCACGACTTACCAGCTGAAGAGAATCTGAAGTTTCAACAGAAAAGGTCAGTTCCCAGGGGAGGAAGAAGAGAGGCCAGCACAGACGGCTGGGTGCTAACATACTGCGCCGATTGGGCTGGGGAGGGCTCTGGGATCAGAGAAGCCACTGAGATAAAGGAATCTGGCACAGGCTGTTAGCTCTTCTCTGCTTATTATATAGCAGTTCAGAAGAGAAAGCTAAAATACCTTAAAAATTAAGATAGATTAGATTTTCCCCGGACCCTGGAGGTGACTCAGCAGATCTGGGCACCAGGGGGCGTGGCCTCAGCTACCTCCTGAGAATAGTTAAGAGATTGACAAGTAGGTGGATACGGCCCAAGGACACACACACTAGCTAGTTTAGCTGGAGGGAGTGGAACTCAGCTCCAGAAAGTCCCAGAGAAGCAGAACCTTTGAACTAGGGACCGCAGTTTCTGGCAGACACTTCCAGTTTGAGCACAGGGGCTTTACATGACACCTGCTACAGACATCCACGCCCCACCGTGACACATAGGCTAGGCTTTGTGCTGCCTTTACTGTTCAGTCTCAACCTCAGGGAAGCCTCTAAAACACAGCGCGCCCCCGGGCACAGCAGTGCTAATCACCTCTGAGGCACTTCCAGGGAGGGGGTGGGGAACTTTCTACCAGAGCTCTATCTTAGCTCAGACTCTAGAACGACTGCATCCATCGGGTCTGGGAGGAAGCTGGTAAAGAAGTAAATAAATAATTTCCTACCCCAGGGACAGACCCCAAAAGATTTTTAAAATATGAACAAAAAAAACAGAAAAACCATAGATTCCTTCTACACAGAGAAAGAGCGGGTATCCAACCCCGAGGAAGTTAACAGCAGAGAGACAGCAGATAACAACCTAAAGGGGAATGATTCCTGACCCCCATCACTCTCTCCTTGAAGAGACTATTAAAAAATTAAGGGAGTTTGAAAAAAAATGGGGAAAGGAAAGGGAAGCTATGATAGAGAATAACAACGTCCTGAAATTGGAGTTGGAAAAAATAAAGAATTCACAGGAGATGCAGGGAAACAAAATAAGTGAATTAGAAAAGGTTAAAAAATCACAGGAAAGTAGGATTTCTGAATTGGAAAAGATAAAAAAATCTCAAGAAAATAGAATTTCTGAATTGGAAAAAGAAAATAATTCTTAAAAAAAAAATTAGGGAAATGGAAAAAAATTCAATAGAGCAAAAAAATTCATTTAAAAACGAAATTGGGCATCTACAAAAAGAACTAAAAACTGTGAAAGAAGAAAATTACTCCTTAAAAGTCAGGATGGAACAAATAGAAATGAATGATTCACAGAGAACCCAAGAATCAGTCAAACAAAACAAAAAAAATGAGATATAAATACTTACTGGGAAAATCTATAGACCTGGAAAATAGATCTAGGAGAGATAATCTGCGGATCATTGGACTTCCAGAAAACTATGACAAAAAAAGAGCCTAGATTCTATTTTACAGGAAATTATCAAAGAGAACTGTCCAGAGATAATAGAAACAGAAGGGAAAGTAGATGTGGAAAGAATTCATCGAACTTCTTCTGAAATAGACCCTAAAAAAAGAACACCACAGAATATAGTGGCTAAGCTGCAGAATTACCACACAAAGGAGAAAATCCTGCAAGCAGCTAGAAAAAAACAATTTAAATACCAAGGTGCCACAATAAGGGTCACCCAAGATCTGGCTGCCTCCACATTAAAAGATAGAAGGGCCTGGAACCTGATATTCCGTAAGGCAAAAGATCAAGGACTGCAACCAAGAATGAACTACCCAGCTAAGTTTAGCATCTTTTTCCATGGAAGAAGATGGTCATTCAATGAAACAGAGGAATTCTATATGTTTCTAAGAAAAAAAACAGACTTAAACAAAAAATTTGATCTATATCCACAAGACTGAAGAGAAACAGCAAAAGGTACACAGAACCCTTGAGAACTGTAACTCTGTTGTGGGTATATAAAAAGTACTCAAGGATAATTTGATTTTACTGATATAAAAGAAAAAAAGGGGGTTGTAGTAAAGGGAAGGAGGTCGGTTCAGAAAAAGGGAAAGGAATGATAAAAAGAGGGAAACTACATCCCAGGAAGAGGCATAGAAAATACACCATATCTGAGGGAACTTAGTGAGGGGGAGAATCATTGTGTGAATCTTACTCTCATCAGGAGAGGCTCAAAGAGTAAATAATTAACATATTTGTTTTTCAGAGAATTTTCTCTCACCTCATTAAAAGGGGGGAGAGGAAAAGGGAAAAGGAAAAGGAGAATAAGTGAGGGGACTTGGAGGGAGGGGGGAGGGATACTAAAAAAAAAAAAGGGAGGGTTGCGCGTCACAAGGGGGGTCTGTAAATTAAATATCGGGGAGGGGGATCAGGGGGGTCAAGGGAAAAAGCATAATCTGGGGATAATATGATGGCAAGAAATACAGAATTAGTAATTTTAACTGTAAATGTAAATGGGATGAACGATCCCATCAAAAGGAGACAGATAGCAGATTGGATCAAAAAGCAGAACCCTACAATATGTTGTCTACAGGAAACACACTTAAAGCAGGGAGATACATACAGAGTAAAGGTAAAAGGTTGGAACAGAGTCTATTATGCTTCAGGTAAAGCCAAAAAAGCAGGGGTAGCTATCCTTATCTCAGATCAAGCAAAAGCAGAAGTAGATCTCATTAAAAAAGATAAGGAAGGAAACTATATCCTTCTGAAAGGTAGCATAAATAATGAAGCCATATCAATACTAAACATATATGCACCAAATGGTATAGCATCTAACTTTCTAAAGGAAAAGTTAAGAGAATTGCAAGAAGAAATAGACAGTAAAACTATAATAGTGGGAGATCTCAACCTTGCACTCTCAGATTTAGACAAATCAAACCACAAAACAAACAAGAAAGAAATTAAAAAAGTAAATAGAACATTAGAAAAACTATGATAGACCTTTGGAGAAAACTGAATGGCAATAGAAATGAATATACTTTCTTCTCAGCAGTTCATGGATCCTATACAAAAATAGACCATATATTAGGACATAAAGATCTCAAAATTAAATGTAGGAAGGCAGAAATAATAAATGCCTTCTTCTCAGATCACAATGCAATAAAAGCTACATTCAGTAAAAAGTTAGGGATAAATAGACCAAAAAGTAATTGGAAACTGAATAATCTCATCTTAAAGAATGACTGGGTGAAAGAGCAAATTATAGAAACAATTAATAATTTCACCCAAGATAATGACAATGATGAGACATCATATCAAAATCTTTGGGATGCAGCTAAAGCAGTAATAAGGGGAAATTTTATATCTTTAGAGGCTTATTTGAAGAAAATAGAGAAAGAGAAGATTAACGAATTGGGCTTACAACCTAAAAGGCTAGAAAAAGACCAAATTATAAACCCCCAACCAAAAATTAAACTTGAAATACAAAAAATAAAAGGAGAAATCTATAATATTGATAGTAAAAAAACTATTGAATTAATAAATAAAACCAAGAGTTGGTTTTATGAAAAAGCCAATAAAATAGATAAACCTTTGATAAATTTGATCAGAAAAAAGAAAGAGGAAAATCAAATTGATAGTCTAACAAATGAAAAGGGGGAATCTTTCCACCAATGAAGAGGAAATTAGAAAAATAATAAGGAGTTACTTGGCCCAACTTTATGCCAATAAATTTGATAACTTAAGTGAAATGGATGACTTTCTCCAAAAATATAGGCTCCCTAGATTAACAGAGGAGGAGATAAATTGCTTAAATAGTCCCATTTCAGAAAAAGGAATAGAACAAGCTATTAATCAATTCCCCAGGAAAAAATCCCCAGGGCCAGATGGATTCACATGTGAATTCAACTAAACATTTAAAGAACAATTAGCCCCAATGTTATATAAATTATTTGAAAAAATAGGGAATGAAGGAGTCCTACCAAACTCCTTTTATGACACAGACATGGTACTGATACCTAAACCAGGTAGATCGAAAACTGAGAAAGAAAATTATAGACCAATCTCCTTAATGAATATTGATGCTAAAATCTTAAATAAGATATTACCAAAAAGACTTCAGAAAATCATCTCCAGGATAATACACTATGATCAAGTAGGATTTATTCCAGGAATGCAGGGCTGGTTTAATATTAGGAAAACTATTAATATAATTGACCATATTAATAATCAAATTAATAAGAACCATATGATCATCTCAATAGATGCAGAAAAAGCATTTGACAAAATCCAACATCCATTCCTACTAAAATCTCTTGAGAGTATAGGAATAAATGGACTATTCCTTAGAATAATCAGGAGCATATATTTAAGACCTTCAGTAAGCATAATATGCAATAGAAATAAACTGCAACCTTTCCCAGTAGTAAGATCAGGAGTGAAACAAGGTTGCCCACTATCACCATTACTATTCAATATAGTACTAGAAACGCTAGCCTCAGCCATAAGAGCCGAGAAAGAGATTCAAGGAATTAGAGTAGGAAATGAGGAAATCAAACTATCACTCTTTGCAGATGACATGATGGTATACTTAGAGAACCCCAAAGACTCTGCTAAAAAGCTACTAGAAATAATTCAAAATTTCAGCAAAGTGGAAGGATACAAAATAAATCCACATAAATCCTCGGCATTTTTATATATCACTAACAAAATGCAACAGCAAGAGATACAAAGAGAAATTCCATTCCAAACAAATGTTGAGAGTATAAAGTATTTGGGAATCCATCTACCAAAGAAAAGTCAGGAATTATATGAGAAAAATTACAAAACACTTGCCACAAAAATAAAATCAGATTTAAATAATTGGAAAGACATTCAGTGCTCTTGGATAGGCCGAGCGAATATAATAAAGATGACAATACTCCCCAAACTAATCTATTTATTTAGTGCTATGCCAATCAGACTCCCAAGAAACTATTTCAATGACCTAGAAAAAATAACAACAAAATTCATATGGAAGAATAAAAGGTCGAGAATTGCAAGGGAACTAATGAAAAAAAACTCAGAGGAAGGTGGTCTAAGTGTACCTGATCTAAAGCTATATTATATAGCAGCAGTCACCAAAACCATTTGGTATTGGCTAAGAAATAGACTGGTAGATCAGTGGAACAGATTAGATACAAAGGACAAAAAAGGGTACATCTATAGCAATCTAATCTTTGACAAACCCAAAGATACCAACATTAGGGATAAAAATTAATTATTCGGAAAAAACTGTGGGGAAAAGTGGAAATTAGCATGGCAGAAATTAGATATGGATCCACACTTAACACCATATACCAAGATAAGATCAAAATGGGTCCATGATTTAGGCATAAAGAGGGAGATAATAAATAGATTAGAGGAACAGAGGATAATCTGCCTCTCAGACTTGTGGAGGAGGAAGGAATTTATGATCAGAGGAGAACTAGAGATCATCATTGATCACAAAATAGAAGATTTTGATTACATTAAACTAAAAAGTTTCTGTACAAATAATACTAATGCAAACAAGATTAGAAGGGAAGTAACAAATTGGGAAAAATTTTTTAAAAACAAAGGTTCTGACAAAGGTCTCATTTCCAAAATATATAGAGAACTGACCCTAATTTATAAGAAACCAAACTATTCTCTAATTGATAAATGGTCAAAGGATATGAACAGACAATTCTCAGATGAAGAAATTGAAACTATACCCACTCACATGAAAGAGTGTTCCAAATCACTACTGATCAGAAAAATGCAAATTAAGACAACTCTGAGATACCACTACACACCTGTCAGATTGGCTAAGATGACAGGAACAAGTAATAATGAATGTTGGAGGGGCTGTGGGGAAACTGGGACACTAATACATTGCTGGTGGAGTTGCGAAAGAATCCAGCCATTCTGGAGAGCAATCTGGAATTATGCCCAAAAAGTTATCAAACTGTGCATACCCTTTGACCCAGCAGCGCTACTACTGGGCTTATATCCCAAAGAAATACTAAAGAGCAGAAAGAGACATATATGTGCCAAAATGTTTGTGGCAGCTCTTTTTGTTGTAGCTAGAAACTGGAAGATGAATGGATGTCCATCAGTTGGAGAATGGTTGTGTAAATTATGGTATATGAAGGTTATGGAATATTATTGCTCTGTAAGAAATGACCAGCAGGAGGAATACAGAGAGGCCTGGAGAGACTTAAATCAACTGATGCTGAGTGAAATGAGCAGAACCAGAAGATCACTATACACTTCAACAACAATACTGTATGAGGATGTATTCTGATGGAAGTGGAAATCTTCAACATAAAGAAGATCCAACTCACTTCCAGTTGATCAATGATGGACAGAGGTAGCTACACCCAGAGAAGAAACACTGGGAAGTGAATGTAAATTGTTAGCACTAATATCTGTCTGCCCAGGTTGCATGTACCTTCGGAATCTAATGCTTATTGTGCAACAAGAAAATGATATTCACACACATGTATTGTATCTAGACTATATTGTAACACATGTAAAATATATGTGATAGCCTGTCATCGGGGGGAGGGAGTAGAGGGAGGGGGGATAATTTGGAAAAATGAATACAAGGGATAATATTATAAAAAATATATATATATAAAAAAGATATGTAAAGAACACAGGTAAAATTTTTCCTAGAAACTAAAGATGGAAAGGAAATTATATCATAAAAAAGTGTAGAGTGGTGGTACTACATCTCATGAAGAGGCAAAGGTAACCTATTATTTCTGAGAGAAAGAAAGGAGGAGATGAACATAGTGTGTATCAATAGACGTATTAGATTTATGGTGAAACTTCTTCCACTTCATTAAAAAGTGAGAGAAAAAGAGTAAGCTAAGGGGAAGGAAATACAGAAATTGTGAGAAAAACGGGTAAAATAGGAAGAGGAACTTTAAGGTAGGGGAGGGATACTATAAAAAGGAGGGCTGTGAAAAGCAAGTGGTGTTCACAATTTTAATACTGGGTAGAGGGGTAAGAGAGAAGGAAAGGAGAAAAGAATAAGCAGGGGTTAACAGGATGGCAAGCAATATAGAATTAGTCATTCTAACCATAAATGTGAATGGGGTAAACTCCCTCATAAAGAGGAAGTAGTTAGCAGACTGGATTAAAAGTCAGAATCCTATTATCTATTGTTTACAAGAAACACACCTGAAACAGGGTGATACATTGAAACTGAAAGTAAAAGGGTGGAGCAGAATCTACTATGCTTCAGGTGAAGCCAAAAAAGCAGGGGTAGCCATCCTCATCTCAGATCAAGCAAAAACAAAAATTGATATAAGTAAAAGAGATAAGGAAGGGCATTATATCCTGCTAAAGAGTAGCATAGATAATGAAGCAGTATCAATATTAAACATATACACACCAAGTACAACATCTAAATTATTAAAAGAGATATTAAGAGAGCTGCAAAAAGAAATAGACAGCAAAACTATAATAGTGGGAGATCTCAACCTTGCACTCTCAGAATTAGATAAATTAAACCACAAAATAAATAAGAAAGAAGTCAAAAAGTTAAATAGAATACTGGAAAAGTTTGATATGATAGATTTTGGCGAAAGCTAAATGGAAACAGAAAGCAGTATACTTTCTTCTCAGCAGTTCATGGAACCTATACAAAAACTGATCATATACTAGGACATAAAAACCTCAAAATCAAATGCAGTAAGGCAGAAATAGTAAATGTATCCTTTTCAGACCACAATGCAATTAAAATTACATTTAATAAAATGCCAGGGGAAAATATTCCAAAAACTAATTGGAAACCAAATAATCTTATACTAAAGAATGATTGGGTAAAACACCAAATTATAGACATAATTAATAACTTCACCCAAGGAAATGAGAATAATGAGACATCATTCCAAAATGTGTGGGATACAGCCAAAGCAGTAATAAGGGGAAGTTTTATATCTCTACAGGCCTACTTGCATAAAATAGAGAAAGAGAAGGTCAACGAATTGGGCTTACAACTAAAATTGCTAGAAAAGGAACAAATTAAACAGCCCCAGACAAACACGAAACTTGAAAACCTAACAATAAAAGGTGAAATTAATAAAATTGAAAGTAAAAAAAAAAAAAAAAAAAAAACTATTGAATTAATTAATAAAACTAAGAGTTGGTTCTATGAAAAAACCAACAAAATAGACAAACCCTTAGTAAATCTGATTAAAAAAAGGAAACAGAAAAAAGAAATTGTTAGTCTTGAAAATGAAAAGGAAGAACTCACCATTAATGAAGAGAAAATTAGAACAATAACTAGGAGCTACTTTGCTCAACTTTATGCCAATAAATTCGATAACTTAAATGAAATGAAATAATACCTTCAAAAATATACCTTGCCCAGATTAACAGAGGAAGAAGTAAGTAGTCTATATAGTCCCATTTCAGGAAAAAAAAAATAGAACATGCTATTAACCAACTCCCTAAGAAAAAATCTCCAGGACCAGATGGATTTACAGGTGAATTCTACCAAACATTTAAAGAACATCTAACTCTAATGCTATATAAACTATTTGAAAAAATAGGGATTGAAGGAGTCCTACCAAATTCCTTTTATGACACAGACATGGTACTGATTCCTAAACCAGGTAGATCAAAACTGAGAAAGAAAATTATAGACCAATCTCCTTAATGAATATTGATGCTAAAATCTTAAATAAGATATTAGCAAAAAGACTTCAGAAAATCATCTCCAGGATAATACACTATGATCAATATAGGATTTATACCAGGAATGCAGACCTGGTTTAATATTAGGAAAACTATTAATATAATTGACCATATTAATAATCAAATTAATAAAAACCATATGATCATCTCCATAGATGCAGAAAAAGCATTTGATGAAATCCAACATCCATTCCTACTAAAAATGCTTGAGAGTATAGGAATAAATGGACTATTCCTTAAAATAATAAGGAACATATATATTTAAAACTGTCAGTAAACATCATATGTAATGGCGATAAACTGGAAACTTTCCCAATAAGATCAGGAGTGAAACAAGGTTGCCCACTATCACCATTACTATTCAATATAGTATTAGAAACGCTAGCCTGGGCAAGAGCCAAGAAAGAGATTCAAGAAATTAGAGTAGGAACTGAGGAAATCAAACTATCACTCTTTGCAGATGACATGATGAACCCCAAAGACTCTGCTAAAAAGCTATTAGAAATAATTCAGAACTTTAGTAAAGTTGAAGGATACAAAATAAATCCACATAAATCCTCAGCATTTTTATACATTACCAACACAATCCAACAGCAAGGATACAAAGAGAAATTCCATTTAAAATAACTGCTGATAGTATAAAATATTTGGGAACATATCTACCAAAGGAAAGTCAGGAATTATATGAGCAAAATTACAAACACTTGCCACAAAAATAAAGTCAAATTTAAATAATTGGAAAGACATTAAGTGCTCTTGGATAGGCCAAGCGAATATAATAAAGATGACAATACTCCCCAAATTAATCTATTTATTTAGTGCTATACCAATCAGACTCCACAGAAACTATTTTTATGACCTAGAAAAAATAACAACAAAATTCATATAGAACAACTAAAGGTCAAGAATTTCAAGGGAAGTAATGAAAAAAAAAATTAAATGATGGTGGTCTAGCTGTACCTGATCTAGAATTAAATTATAAAGCAACAGTCACCAAAACCATTTCGTATTGGCTAAGAAATAGACTAGTTGATCAGTGGAATAGGTTAGGTTCACAGGGCAAGGTAGTGAATAAAAATAGCAATCTAGTGTTTGACAAACCCAAAGATCCCAACTTTTGGAATAAGAATTCATTATTTCACAAAAACTGCTGGGAAAACTGGAAATTAGTATGGCAGAAACTAGGCATGGACCCACATTTAACAGCACATACTAAGATCAGATCAAAATAGGTCCAAGATTTAGGCATAAAGAATGAGATAATAAATAAATTAGAGGAACATAGGATAGTTTACCTCTCAGTCTTGTGGAGAAGGAAGGGATTTGTGTCCAAAGGAGAACTAAAGATTATTATTGATCACAAAATAGAAAATTTTGATTACATCAAATTAAAAACTTTTGCACCAACAAAACTAATGCAAACAAGATTCGAAGGGAAGTAACAAATTGGGAAAACATTTTTACAGTTAAATGTTCTGATAAAATCCTCATCTCCAAAATATACAGAGAATTGACTTTAATTTATAAGAAATTAACCCATTATCCAATTGAAAAATGGTCAAAGATGTGAACAATTTTCAGATGATGAAATTAAAACTATTTCCACTCATATGAAAGAGTGTTCCAAATCACTATTGATCAGAGAAATGCAAATTAAGACACCTCTGAGATACCACTACACACCTGTCAAATTGGTTAAGATGACAGGAACAAATAATTATGAATTTTGGAGGGGTTGTGGAAAAACTGGGACACTGATGCATTGTTAGTGGAGTTGTGAAAGAATCCAACCATTCTGGAGAGCAATCTGGAATTATGCTCAAAAAGGTTATCCAAATGTGCATACCCTTTGACCCAGCAGTCCTACTACCGGGCTTATATCCCAAGGAAATAGTAAAGGAGGGAAAGGGACCTGTATGTGCCAAAATGTTTGTGGCAGCCCTTTTTTGTAGTTGCTAGAAACTGGAAAATGTACGGATGCCCATCAATAGGAGAATGGTTAGATAAATTATGGTATATGAATGCTATGGAATATTATTGTTCTGTAAGAAATGACCAACAGGAGGAATATAGAGAGCCTTGGAGAGACTTACATGAACTGATGCTGAGCGAAACGAGCAGAACTAGGAGATCATTATACACTTCAACAATGATACTGTATGAGGATGTATTCTGATGGAAGTGGATATCTTCAACATAGAGAAGAGCTAATCCAATTCCAATTGATCAATGATGGACAGAATCAGCTACACACAGAAAAGGATCATTGGGAAATGAGTGTAAACTGTGAGCATTTTTTTTTGTTTTTGTTTTTCTTCCCAGATTATTTTTACCTTCCGAATACAATTCTTCCTTTGCAACAACAACAATAACAACAACGTTCGGTTCTGCACATATATATTGTGCCTAGTATATACTATAAGATATTTAATACATATGGGAATGCCTGTCATCTAGGGGAGGGGGTGGAGGAAAGGAGGGGAAAATTCAGAACAGAAGGGAGTATGAGATAATGTTGTAAAAATAAAAATTCCCTATTTATATATACTGTCAAAAATGTTATAATTATAACATTAATTAAAAAAAAATTAGATGAAAACAGATAAATTAGTGGGATCAATTTCCCCATAAAAGGCTCTTAGAACTGAGGTCAAATTTGAGCTCCAATAAAATATACCACAAATCACACTCAGTTTTAGACATGCATTTTGACTTGTAATCCAGCAGGCTCACTCTGAAAGAATATGGAAAAATCTATTAGTAAATGCATAATTTATGTCTTCTTTGTCAGGGAGCTTTATTGCTTTTTAAGGTAGTTCTGAGAGAAGCCAGTCCTTAGAGAGATCTCAGCGAGGCCAGAAATTCTTCCTTGCATTTTAATCAATAATAACAAAAACACATAAACACTCAAAATATGAATATTACTGATGCTACTATTGCTGCTGATAAAATCAAAAACAAATAGGATTTTACATAAGAGGTCTTGCTTCTTAATCCCAACTTGCAGCTGATGTCTAAATGACTTTATCTTTATGGTTCAAGTTCTTTATTTATAAAATCAGATTTTCTAAAGTGGAGGAAGCAATAAGGGAACCAGCTCATTTGAATTAGATTTTCACTAATAATGAGGTGATAATTATTAAAACAAAGAGTAGAATCTTGTAAACTAAGATCTATTGCATCATAGAAGCCACTAAAAGAGGTAAGGAAACCCCAACATAGCCTGAAATTAAAAGACTGTATTTCAAAGCATTTCTTTGCTTTGTAAGTTCCTCCCGTGGAAGTCTATCCATAACAAATAACATTTCAAAAATTCAATTTTAGATACAAAATTAGAAATGATTCTAGAAGAAAGAAAAGAAAAGAAGCATAAAAACCTTAAAAAGAATACTATTTGACATTATTAACTTTACCACTCACATTGTTCTCCTTGTTCTATCACTTTCTACTTTAATATATTTTAAATAAAGAAAAAAGCAGCCATATGTATGCATAATAGTTGTGCAGTGTCAAAAAACTAGAAATTAAACTATTATAATTGGCAGAATGAATTGTAGTATATTAAGGATATAAAATACTATTGTTTTATAAGAAAGTATCATTTAAAAAATTTTAGAGAAACCTGGGAAGATTTGAAAGAATCAGGGAAGTGTGAAGTAAAAAAAAAAAAAAAAAAAAAAAAAGAGAGAAAGAGAGAAAGAGAGAGAGAGAGAGAGAGAGAGAGAGAGAGAGAGAGAGAGAGAGAGAGAGAGAGAGAGAGAATAATATATACAATTAAAAAGAAAATTATAATGTAAATTCATGTTGAAAACTTTAAGACTCTAATAAGCATAATGACCAAGTACAATTCCAGATCAATGATGAAACACACTACTTATTTGCTGATGGAGAGATGGTAGACTTAAGATGGAAAATGAAACATAATTTCTGGATATGGATGATGAAGAAATTTGTTTGACATGATTATGCATATTTATCATAAAGATTTTGTTTTTTGTTCTATTCTCCCATGAAGGAGGTAAAAGAAAATATTAATTTCTATTAATTAGAAAATCTTTAAAGGAAAAAAAATATATAAAACTGAAAAACAAAAAAAAAAATCAGAAATGTTAAAACTTATAATGAAATAAGCAAAGCCACAAATATTTAAAGCAGTAAAGATGTACTCTTTAATTATGGTGGGAGTAAGAGGATAATGAAAGATAAAGGCGAAAAGACCCATAACTTGTGGTGGGTAAAATATGTTAATGGACAAGACTGAGAAGGCTAAACTAAGTATTCAACTGTTACTTGTTTTTATCTATTCTTCTAAGGTGACATTCTAATGAGAACTGAGCACTGGATAGAAGATCTGAGTTCAATTCCAGTTTTAGATATTTACTATCTGTGTGACTGTTGGCAGGTAAATTGTACTGTATATCTCAGTTTCTACAGCTATAAACAAGGATAATAATAATTATATCTTCTCCTTGGAGTTGTTATGAAGATAAAATTAAGTAAGACCACTATTTGGATAGTGTTAAAATTAGATAGTAAAATAAAAATTTTCATTCTTTTAAAATGCTTTGCTATATAAATTCTAATTATTACTATTATTAATTCCAAGTAGAAGTACTTGTGAGTTATGAATATTGTAAAAAGAGAATTTTAAGCTCAGATTATGTGATGTGATGATAAATGAACAATTAATTGTATTTGATATAGGCTGAAAAAACTACCTTTCAAAGAGGCAAGCTTTGGACCTAAAGATAAGAAGATCTGAGGTCAACTCTAATTATAGATTTTACTGGCTGTGTGATGCTGGGAAAGTAACTTGATCTGCATGCCTCAGAATTGGAATGAGAATAGGGTGAGGCTGGGGCACTGAACCTCAAAATTTTATTTCTGAGACTAGAAAATTTTTGAAAGTCCCTAGGCAGCATATTCATAGCAAGCTGTAACAACAGTTGTGTTTTGCAAAGTTCTCCAATCTAAAACTCAGGAAAAAAAAAAAAAAAGAAAGAAAGAGATAAAATAATTAAAGTAAATTCACTAAGAAAAGAAGGAAGATCACAAGGGACAAGCCTCACAAAATTACTAGGACTGCTACAATGTTTATATATTTTATTCAATGCTGACATATATAAATCATATAGTGTACATGGCATCAGCACTCCAAGTGACTTGCCAGACTCGTGCTTCACAGTTGTGTTGTGGAAATCCCTATCCAATCTTTCCATAATGATGACTCATTTAGAATCCTGAATACCCCATGACAAGGTACAAAGATGGGAAATGGAGAATCATGTATATGAAACAGTGAGTGGGCCAGCAAAGCTAGATTGTAGAATGTGTGTAGGGGAGTAATGAATGAAAATATTGGAAAGGTAGGAGGGACCATGCTGTGAAAAAAATTTTTAATGCCAAAGGATTTTAAATTTTATTTTGAAGGTGATAGAAAGCCACAGGTATTTATTGATGGAAAAATGAGTTGTGAAAAAAATGCTTTAAAATAACTAAAATGTCAATAATTATTATGGATAAATTATTTACCAGACATTTTGCTGCTAAGCTTACATGCTCAATGATATGCCATAAATAGCAAAGGAAAGTACTATACATATGAAAGGGTAGCAAAATATTGGTACCAAAGTAGGTACCTATCAATTAGGGAATAGTTAAATATAGAGTAAATTGTGTGTGTCTATAAAATTATTATGCTATGTCCTATGAAATACCCTCCCCCCCAAAAAAAGTAGAAGAATCCAGGAAAAGTTTTTTTATTATATATATATTTTTTATAATATTATCCCTTGTATTCATTTTTCCAAATTATCCCCCCCTCCCTCTATTCCCTCCCCCCGATGACAGGCAATCCCATACATTTTACATGTGTTACAATATAGTCTAGGTACAATACATGTGTGTGAATATCATTTTCTTGTTGCACAATAAACATTAGAATCCGAAGGTACATGCAACCTGGGCAGACAGATATTAGTGCTAACAATTTACATTCACTTCCCAGTGTTACTTCTCTGGGTGTAGTTATTTCTGTCCATCATTGATCAACTGGAAGTGAGTTGGCTCTTCTTTATGTTGAAGATTTCCACTTCCATCAGAATACATCTTCATACAGTATTGTTGTTGAAGTGTACAGTGATCTTCTGGTTCTGCTCATTTCACTCAGCATCAGTTGATTTAAGTCTCTCCAGGCCTCTCTGTATTCCTCCTGCTGGTCATTTCTTACAGAGCAATAATATTCCATAACCTTCATATACCACAATTTACCCAACCATTCTCCAACTGATGGACATCCATTCATCTTCCAGTTTCTAGCTACAACAAAAAGAGCTGCCACAAACATTTTGGCACATATATGTCTCTTTCTGCTCTTTACTATTTCTTTGGGATATAATCCCAGTGGTAGCGCTGCTGGGTCAAAGGGTATGCACAGTTTGATAACTTTTTGGGCATAATTCCAGATTGCTCTCCAGAATGGCTGGATTCTTTCGCAACTCCACCAGCAATGTATCAGTGTCCCAGTTTTCCCACAGCCCCTCCAACATTCATCGTTATTTGTTCCTGTCATCTTAGCCAATCTGACAGGTGTGTAGTGGTATCTCAGAGTGGTCTTAATTTGCATTTCTCTGATCAGTAGTGATTTGGAACACTCTTTCATGTGAGTGGATATACTTTCAATTTCTTCATCTGAGAATTGTCTGTTCATATCCTTTGACCATTTATCAATTAGAGAATGGTTTGGTTTCTTATAAATTAGGGTCAGTTCTCTATATATTTTGGAAATGAGACCTATGTCAGAACCTTTACTTTTAAAAATATTTTCCCAATTTGTTACTTCCCTTCTAATCTTGTTTGCATTAGTATTATTTGTACAGAAACTTTTTAGTTTGATGTAATCAAAATCTTCTATTTTGTGATCAGTAATGATCTCTAGTTCTCCTTGGTCATAAATTCCTTCCTCCTCCACAAGTCTGAGAGGTAAATTATCCTCTGTTCCTCTAATCTATTTATTATCTCCCTCTTTATGCCTAAATCATGGACCCATTTTGATCTTATCTTGGTATATGGTGTTAAGTGTGGATCCATATCTAATTTCTGCCATGCTAATTTCCAGTTTTCCCAACAGTTTTTTCCGAATAATTAATTTTTATCCCTAATGTTGGTATCTTTGGGTTTATCAAAGATTAGGTTGCTATATATGTATCCTTTTTTATCCTTTGTATCTAATCTGTTCCACTGATCTACCAGTCTATTTCTTAGCCAATATCAAATGGTTTTGGTGACTGCTGCTATATAATATAGCTTTAGATCAGGTACACTTAGACCACCTTCCTCTGAGTTGTTTTTCATTAGTTCCCTTGCAATTCTCGACCTTTTACTCTTCCATATGAATTTTGTTGTTATTTTTTCTAGGTCATTGAAATAGTTTCTTGGGAGTCTGATTGGTATAGCACTAAATAAATAGATTAGTTTGGGGAGTATTGTCATCTTTATTATATTCTCTGGGCCTATCCAAGAGCACTGAATGTCTTTCCAATTATTTAAATCTGATTTTATTTTTGTGGCAAGTGTTTTGTAATTTTTCTCATATAATTCCTGACTTTTCTTTGGTAGATGGATTCCCAAATACTTTATACTCTCAACATTTGTTTGGAATGGAATTTCTCTTTGTATCTCTTGCTGTTGCATTTTGTTAGTGATATATAAAAATGCCGAGGATTTATGTGGATTTATTTTGTATCCTTCCACTTTGCTGAAATTTTGAATTATTTCTAGTAGCTTTTTAGCAGAGTTTTTGGGGTTCTCTAAGTATACCATCATGTCATCTGCAAAAAGTGATAGTTTAATTTCCTCATTTCCTACTCTAATTCCTTGAATCTCTTTCTCGGCTCTTATGGCTGAGGCTAGCGTTTCTAGTACTATATTGAATAGTAATGGTGATAGTGGGTAACCTTGTTTCACTCCTGATCTTACTCGGAAAGGTTGCAGTTTATTTCTATTGCATATTATGCTTACTGAAGGTCTTAAATATATGCTCCTGATTATTCTAAGGAATAGTCCATTTATTCCTATACTCTCAAGAGTTTTTAGTAGGAATGGATGTTGGATTTTGTCAAATGCTTTTTCTGCAACTATTGAGATGATCATATGGTTCTTATTAATTTGATTATTAATATGGTCAATTATATTAATAGTTTTCCTAATATTAAACCAGCCCTGCGTTCCTGGAATAAATCCTACTTGATCATAGTGTATTATCCTGGAGATGATTTTCTGAAGTCTTTTTGGTAATATCTTATTTAAGATTTTAGCATCAATATTCATTAAGGAGATTGGTCTATAATTTTCTTTCTCAGTTTTCGATCTACCTGGTTTAGGTATCAGTACCATGTCTGTGTCATAAAAGGAGTTTGGTAGGACTCCTTCATCCCCTATTTTTTCAAATAATTTATATAACATTGGGGCTAATTGTTCTTTAAATGTTTGGTAGAATTCACATGTGAATCCGTCTGTCCCTGGGGATTTTTTCCTGGGGAGTTGATTAATAGCTTGTTCTATTTCTTTTTCTGAAATGGGACTATTTAAGCAATTTATCTCCTCCTCTGTTAATCTAGGGAGCCTATATTTTTTGAGGAAGTCATCCATTTCACTTAAGTTATCAAATTTATTGGCATAAAGTTGGGCAAAGTAACTCCTTATTATTTCTCTAATTTCCTTTTCATTTGTGGAAAGATCCCCCTTTTCATTTGTAAGACTATCAATTTGATTTTCCTCTTTCTTTTTTTTGATCAAATTTACCAAAGGTTTATCTATTTTATTGGCTATTTCATAAAACCAACTCTCGGTTTTATTTATTAATTCAATAGTTTTTTTACTTTCAATATTATAGATTTCTCCTTTTATTTTTTGTATTTCAAGTTTAATTTTTGGTTGGGGGTTTATAATTTGGTCTTTTTCTAGCCTTTTAAGTTGTAAGCCCAATTTGTTAATCTTCTCTTTCTCAATTTTCTTCAAATAAGCGTCTAAAGATATAAAATTTCCCCTTATTACTGCTTTAGCTGCATCCCAAAGATTTTGATATGATGTCTCATCATTATCATTATCTTGAGTGAAATTGTTAATTGTTTCTATAATTTGCTCTTTCACCCAGTCATTCTTTAAGATGAGATTATTCAGTTTCCAATTACTTTTTGGTCTATTTACCCCTAACTTTTTACTGAATGTAGCTTTTATTGCATTGTGATCTGAGAAGAAGGCATTTATTATTTCTGTTTTCTTACATTTAATTTTGAGATCTTTATGTCCTAATATATGGTCAATTTTTGTATAGGATCCATGAACTGCTGAGAAGAAAGTATATTCCTTTCTATTGGCATTCAGTTTTCTCCAAAGGTCTATCATACCCAGTTTTTCTAATGTTCTATTTACTTTTTTAATTTCTTTCTTGTTTGTTTTGTGGTTTGATTTGTCTAAATCTGAGAGTGCAAGGTTGAGATCTCCCACTATTATAGTTTTACTGTCTATTTCTTCTTGCAGTTCTCTTAACTTTTCCTTTAGAAAGTTAGATGCTATACCACCTGTTGCATATATGTTTAGTATTGATATGGCTTCATTATTTATGCTACCTTTCAGCAGGATATAGTTTCCTTTCTTATCTTTTTTAACGAGATCTACTTCTGCTTTTGCTTGATCTGAGATAAGGATAGCTACCCCTGCTTTTTTGGCTTTACCTGAAGCATAATAGGCTCTGTTCCAACCTTTTACCTTTACTCTGTATGTATCTCCCTGCTTTAAGTGTGTTTCCTGTAGACAACATATTGTAGGGTTCTGCTTTTTGATCCAATCTGCTATCCATCTCCTTTTGATGGGATCGTTCATCCCATTTACATTTACAGTTACAATTACTAATTCTGTATTTCCTGCCATCGTCTTATCCCCAGATTATGTTTTTTTCCCTTGACCCCCCTGATCCCCCTCCCCGATATTTAATTTACAGACGCCCCTTGTGACGCGCAACCCTCCCTCTTTTTTTTTTTTTTTTTTTAGGATCCCTCCCCCCTCCCTCCAAGTCCCTTCACTTATTCTCCTTTTCCTTTTCCCTTTTCCTCTCCCCCCTTTTAACTAGGTGAGAGAAAATTCTCTGAAAAATAAATATGTTAATTATTTACTCTTTGAGCCTCTCCTGATGAGAGTAAGATTCACACAATGATTCTCCCCCTCACTAAGTTCCCTCAGATATGGTGTATTTTCTATGCCTCTTCCTGGGATGTAGTTTCCCTCTTTTTATCATTCCTTCCCCTTTTTGTGAACCGACCTCCTTCCCTTTACTACACCCCCCTTTTTTTCTTTTATATCAGTAAAGACAAATTATCCTTGAGTACTTTTTATATACCCACAACAGAGTTACAGTTCTCAAGGGTTCTGTGTACCTTTTTCTGTTTCTCTTCAGTCTTGTGGATATAGATCAAATTTTTTGTTTGTCTGGTTTTTTTCTTAGAAACATATAGAATTCCTCTGTTTCATTATATGACCATCTTCTTCCATGGAAAAAGATGCTAAACTTAGCTGGTTAGTTCATTCTTGGTTGCACTCCTTGATCTTTTGCCTTTCGGAATATCAGGTTCCAGGCCCTTCTATCTTTTAATGTGGAGGCAGCCAGATCTTGGGTGACCCTTATTGTGGCACCTTGGTATTTAAATTGTTTTTTTCTAGCTGCTTGCAGGATTTTCTCCTTTGTGTGGTAATTCTGCAGCTTAGCCACTATATTCCGTGGTGGTTTTTTTTTAGGGTCTATTTCAGAAGGAGTTCGATGAATTCTTTCCACATCTACTTTCCCTTCTGTTTCTATTATCTCTGGACAATTCTCTTTGATAATTTCCTGTAAAATAGAATCTAGGCTCTTTTTTTGTTCATAGTTTTCTGGAAGTCCAACAATCCGCATATTATCTCTCCTAGATCTATTTTCCAGGTCTATAGATTTTCCCAGTAAGTATTTGACGTTGTTCTCCAGCTTCTCTTTTTTTTTGTTTTGTTTGACTGATTCCTGGGTTCTCTGTGAATCATTCATTTCTATTTGTTCCATCCTGACTTTTAAGGAGTTATTTTCTTCTTTCACAGTTTTTAGTTCTTTTTGTAGATGCCCAATTTCGTTTTTAAATGAATTATTTTGCTCTATTGAATTTTTTTCCATTTCCCTAATTTTTTTTTGAGAATTATTTTCTTTTTCCAATTCAGAAATTCTATTTTCTTGAGACTTTTTTATCTTTTCCAATTCAGAAATCCTACTTTCCTGTGATTTTTTAACCTTTTCTAATTCATAAATTTTGTTTCCCTGCATCTCCTGTGAATTCTTTATTTTTTCCAACTCCAATTTCAGGACGTTGTTATTCTCTATCATAGCTTCCCTTTCCTTTCCCCATTTTTCTTCAATCTCCCTTAATTTTTTAAGAGTTTCTTCTAGGAGAGAGTTATGTGATGGGGGGCAGGGATCGTTCCCCTTTGGGTTGTTATCTGCTGTCTCTCTGCTGTTAACTTCCTCAGGGTTGGATACCCGCTCTTTCTCTGTATAGAAGGAATCTATGTTTTTTTTGGCTTTTTTGCTCATACTTAAAAAATCTTTTGGGGTCTGTCCCTGGGGTAGGAAATTATTTATTTACTCCTTTACCAGCTTCCTCCCAGACCGGATGGATGCAGCGGCTCCTGCGCCTGAGCTAAGATAGAGCTCTGGGAGAGAGTTCCCCACCCCCTCCCTGGAGGTGCCTCAGAGGTGACTAGCACTGCTGTGCCCGAGGTCGCTGTGTTCTAGTGGCTTCACTGAGGTTGAGACTGAACAGTAAAGACAGCACAAAGCCCAGCCTATGTGTCCGGATGGGGAGTGGATGTCTGCAGCAGGTGACGTGAAAAGCCCCTGCGCTCAAACTGGAAGTGTCTGCCAGAAACCGCGGTCCCTAGTTCAAAGGTTCTGCTTCTCTGAGACTTCCTGGAGCTGAGTTCCACTCCCGCCAGCTAAACTAGGCAGTGTGTGTTGCCCTGGGCCGAATCCACCCACCTGTCAATCTCTTAACCACTCTCAGGAGGTAGCTGAGGCCATGCCCCCTGGTGCCGAGTCTCTGCTGAGTCACCCCCAGGATCGGGGAAAATCTAATTTGAGTTTTAAAATATTTTGGCTTTCTCTTCTGAACTGCTAAATAATTAGCAGAGAAGAGCTAACAGCCTGTGCCAGATTCCTTTACCTCAGTGGCTTCTCTGATCCCAGAGCCCTTCCCAGCGCAATGGGCGCAGTGTGCCACTACCCCACCGTCTGTGCTGGCCTCTCTTCTTCCTCCCCTGAGAACTGACCTTCTCTGTTGAAACTCCAGATTCTCTTCAGCTGGTAAGTCGTGCTTCCAGTCCTTGTGGTATCTGTCAGTCCTGAGCTAATTCTGAGACTTAATTTATCTAATTGGTTGCAAGGGAGTGAGGACGTTCACAGAGTCGTGTGTTTCTTCTCTGCCATCTTGGCTCCGCCCCCCAATCCAGGAAAAAATTAAGAAAAATTTTAATAATTGATGAAGTTATCAAGATTAAAAAAAGAGTACAATTATTTTAACATTGCAAATGAAAAGAATAATAAAACAAAAAATATTGTATGTTATGCAATTATAATGAACATTAGGATCTGCAGAAGAGATAAGAAAATTAATCTTGTCACTAGAGAATTGGAAGACTAGGATAAAAATGGTTCATTTATTGTTAGTTGATATTACTCTGTAGGCTGGTTTGGATGAATGATTTTCTTTTTCTTTTCCAATCTTTATTAAAAAGCAACATTCATTCTGTGTAGTGGGAATGCAATATATTTGCGAACAAATATGATGTATTTATAAATGGTATCAAAGAAAAGATCATAGAGAACAGTGAAGAATGGGGGAAGATGTCACAGAAATGGAGGAGAATGAATATTAAAAAAAAAAAAAAAAAAAAAAAGAACAGGATTAATTTCCTAGTTACAAACCCGTGATAGTGGCTTATTTTCTTGGCAGGATTCTAATGCATTTAGCAGATATACACAGAGACAATAAAGACTGAACGATTCTCGTCAGTGCTAGAAGATTTTGACTTTTGTAGGATGGGTGTGTATAAAAATTCTATAAGGAAAGCTTCTAGAAAAAAAAATTATATATATATATATATATATATATATATATATATATATATATATATATATATATATATACGGAAGACTGATGCTATTATGAACCAACAGCAGCAGAGTCAATGATTTCTAGATGACTAGGTAGGACCAATTTAGGAGATGGAGGAACATTTTGAAGGCAGTGCCAGATTTGAATGAGTTGGATTATTAGATAGTGAATTCCAGAGACAGAAAAAAAAAAAAAAAAAAAAAGACTGAGCTAATACTGGAATCATGAAAGAATTAAAAGGACCAAATGTACAGATAGGAAATGCATACTAACTCCATAAATTCCAATATGATGACAAATATAAAAGTAAAGAAATGGAATTAAGAAGAGTGGGCAAAGATTATCTATAGAATATGGGATAATATTCTATATCTTAAATTTCTGAAACCTTACTTTTCTATAGTACATATTTTTGAGACTGTTTTAAAAAATAAAACCTCTGAAAAGATTTTGAGGCATCCTAGAATTTCCCAGACCACATTTTGAGATCTGGCACTTTATGAGCCAAAATTAGTTTGAATTTCACAAGATCTGTGTTTTTGAATCCTTATATTGTAAGGAGCATAAGTTACCCAACTATAGGATAAAAGTATTTGTTTCTTATTTGGTCAAGAGAATAAACCCCTTTCTGAATATTTTTTTTTCTCATATGACTACTGAGAAACGTTTCATATCCATAGTGCCTAATTTATCAATAAAGGGCATGAAGTATATTTTTCCAACTATTTACTGGCAGCAATATGAGTGTAAAATAATATATAGATTTTTAGATGTGACCGATGTATGACTTTCTTTTGAATTCTTCTATTATTTCTTTTTAATCTTAATTACAAGGGATGGCTGATAATTAGGGTAAGTACAAACAAAAGATCTATTTTAAAGGTTTTAAACAAAAGGAAGAAATAGCATGTAGTTATGTATAAAGGCAGTCAATGATTAAGAAAAGACAATTACTTTAACAAAATAATCTATGCCAAACTAACTTCATTTTCTTGTTTGACAGGGATATGAGACTAGTAAATCAGGGGAATCATTTGAAGAAGTAACACAGAGAATATCAATAGAATAGGGGTCAAATACCAGCTCTGATACTTACTACACGTATGATACTGAGAAAATCTAAATTTTCTGAAACTCAGTTTTCTCATCTATAAGATGAAGGACTTTGGTTAAATGAAATACAAGGTCCCTCCCAGTTCAAATTTTTTTGTGTCTCGTGAATAGCTTAAAACATAAAGCATAGAAACAGAAAAGAGCAGCTATTGTTTGGGGAGATTTAGAATTGTTTACTTTATATGTAGTATAGATTACATAAGACTAAGTATAAAATAAAACTGGAAAGGTGGTTTAAAGTCAATTTATTTTTGCTTTGAATTTCAGAAATGTGTTGAGGAAGAAAAGGATAATGTTTTGGAATTTTTTTAGCTTCTGATTTACCTGCTTATAATTGTATGAGGAAGATATACCTGATGAAAGTGTGATAGCTGGAAGGAGTAGAAGAGAAAATGGAGTTGGGAAATCCTTTAGGAGGCTCTTTCAATAATCCTCTGGAAAGATATAACGAGAGGCTGAACTAGGGAAAGAACAATGTGAATAAAGAGGAAAAGGCAGAAGGCAGACATATGGCAAAAGCAAGAATTAGCAATATTTATCAACTGCATTGAAGGGAATAAGAAACAAGGAAAAACCAAGTATGTTTCTTAAATCTCAGGCCATTTATTATTAGAAAAATTCTGGTGCCATCAATAGAGATAGGAAAACTGGGAGAAAAATTAGATTTCAAAATGTTGTAATTACAACATCTTTCTAATATGTTCCCTTCTTTCCTCTGTCACTGCTACCATTCTAGTGCAGGTATATGCCTCTATTACTGTTACAACCTCCTGGTGTGTCTCCCTCTATCAATTCTCTCCCCTCTTCTATCTATCCTCCATTCTATCATATATTTTTTCATAAGTTAGCACAATTCTACCTTTCCAGTCTTGTTAAAATCTTATTCCCCAACATATACTCTTTTATTCAATGACATAGACCTCCTGGATGTTTCATGAATAAGACACTCCAACTCTAGTTTCTGGAAATTTTTTAGAGCTGTTTCCATGCCTGAAATATTTACTTCTATCTGTACCAATTACTAACCTGCCAGTCTTTAAATCCCAAGTAAAATCCCATATTCTACAGAAAATCTTTGCCCACTCTTCTTAAATTCATTTCTTTACTTTTGTTGATTATTTCCTATTTTTATCCTGTACATAAGTCATTTGTATGTAGGTGTTTGCAAGCTATCTCTCTCATTGGATTAATTGTGTTTTCGAGAACAGGGACTATGTTTGTATTTCAGAATTTAACACAAGGCCATGCACATGATAAGTGCTTACAAATTTGATATGGACTAGATGTAGAAGTGATCTTTGAAATTGTGAAAGCAACTCAGATTGTTAAAGTAGAATACAAAGAAAAAGAAAAAAAAAAAAAAGGTTATTAATACTGTTTTAGAGAATGAAAGTGTGGGAATGGGTGGGGGCATGTGAATGTGAATTACAGAAGGTGATAAAGGGAAATGAGAGATAAGTAAACTAATGCCTAAAGAATAATGGGAAGAGAATCAGATAATGCACTTTCAAAGAATCCAAGAGAACAGAAAGTTTTAGGTTAGGGAAAGACAGAATATAGTGTCATATGTCAAAAAATAATAAACAGCATGGAGAAAGTATCCTTGAATTTAATGATCAGTATATTAATAGAGACCTTTGAGAGAACAATTCCATGGGAATGATGGGAAGGTTAAGATGGAATCCAGTTCATTTGGGGAGTTTAATTTGACACTTGCAAATCATCAAATTATTACTTTTGATTAATTGGTTAGAATTATTATAACTTTTTCTTATTTTACATTTATTGAACTAAAAACAAAGTAAGGATAAAACAGAATAGAAAAAAGAAAGAAGGTAAACTAAAATAAACAAAAGAAAACAGAACTTTGTGTTGTGCCCAGCACAAAATATATAACAATTAATTTTCTCTTCAAGAAAGCATTTATGATAATAAAAGAAATTATGTTAATGACTGACGATGTTTTCTTTGCTTCCACGTAGGTTATTTCTTTGTTCTCTGTTGTGAATTTTTATTTACTTTATTCTTTTTTTCCCTCTTTCATCTCCCCTACCTCTCCAAGCAGAGTTAAGCACAGACATATATATATATATATAAACATATTTATTACATATTTACTTTTTTACATATTTATTCCTACCACAGACCCACACACATACACAGATATCTGTACACATAGAGCTACATGCATACATACCCACATTCATAGAGTAATTGTACCTTGCAAGAAAATTTTTAAGCCATTTAACATAAACTTGATATATTATTATCTTGGGTATCATTGTAGTGTATGACTAACTATATTTTCTTTATTCCTATTTCCCACTATCAAAAAGGGACAAAGTCAAACTATCCAAATAATAAACAAACAAATATTTTATAAACCATCTTGCTTCCAACTGTTGGGCTATTTTAGTTGAGATTTTCACCTCTATTCTCTGTCTCTGCCTCTGTCTCTCTGTCTCTGTCTCTGTCTCTCTCTCTCTCTCTCTCTCTCTCTCTCTCTCTCTCTCTCTCTCTCTCAGAAATGATCACCTGCAAGTACTTACTCTGCTTGGTTTTAAAATATAGGGTCTCTCTAGAAAGAAAAGAAGGTCCCAGTCTCTATTTTATGATTTTCCACTTTTTTTTTTTCCTTTGAGTTATAGTGGATTGTTAGTCAAAGTAAAATAAAAACAAGGTTGACTTGATATTGCCCCTAGGTGATTTTTACAGTTGACTAATGCTAGATAAAGAAGGATTTCAGTTTTTATACCTGAGGAGTTACACCCCACTGAGTCTATACTGATTCACACTCTGTATGCCATTTTAAAAATTATTTTTAAAAATTTGAACTTTAACACATGAAAAGAACACACGTTTTCACATACCTAGCAGAGCACAAAAACACGATTCTCTTTTAAATTGTAAATCTTCACTTCATAGGGTTTTGATATATATAATACATTCTAAATATGACTTATAAAACTCTACTGAGTATCTGTTCTTTTTATGAACTTTCCTTTTGTTCTATTTTGGAACATCTTAAAATGTTTGAATGCTATTTTTATTTTATTAGTATTACTAAATATCCTGCCCTCTGATTATTCCTTTCCCAAATCCCACACCTTGGACCAAAAGAAAGAACAGAAGGAAGGAAAAAAGAAAGAAGAAAGAATAAAACAAAAAAGAAAGATAAAGACAGAGGGAAGGAGAGAGGGATGGAGCAAGGAAGGATGGAAGAAAAACATATTGATATTACTCACAGATCCCACACACAAAAATATCTATATATAACACATGCATAGAGCTTCATGCAGACATATATATATATATATATATATATTTCATATTAGTTCATATAAGTGTTTTCAGTTTTCTCTAAAATGGTCTCTCTTTTTATTAAAGAGATGGAAATAATTCCATTATTTTCATATATCAAAATTTGCTCAGCCACACTTAAAAATTTATGAGACAATTTTAGGCATACTTTTATATGTAGTTCTCCACCCCCACACATACCCCTCCCTTTTATCAAAGTTTATTTTGCTTGAGACTATTCCTTTCCCAATGTTCTCTTTCTTAATTCTCTTCCCTCTTACTCATATTTAATTATCAGTTGAGTTTGATGAATTTCCTGGCTGGGTGGAGGGGAGGGTCCAACCAAGTGTAGTAAATTTCATAGGAAAATATAAATCAGGCAATTAGAAGACAATAAAAATTTTTAATAGATTTTTTAATTTTCTGGTGCTACATTTGGCTTTCATTCACAGCAAAGGTCTAATTCCTTCTTCCCCTCCCCTGGAACTATTATTATTTTTATTGTTATAATAATTTGGGTTTGTTGATTTTTCTTTTACATTTATGACATGATGGAGTTCTTTAATGAAAATATATGTGCCCAGTTAAGCAGGGATCTAATGTCTCAGCTGAAATGCCTTATAACATAGTCCTTTTACATTTGGTAGGTTTTCATTTCTATTGACTACATAGTCCTCCAATGTTCAGGGCTTCAAATTAATGATCTGAATTGAAGGCCATTTTAATTGATGTTAATGCATGTTAATATTTGCCTACTCCACTTAAAACATCAAAAGAAAATAAAAAATGCCTTATGTCCAGGAGGTAGAGAGTAGATGAAGAAATGTAATCTTTAAAGGCACTAGAGATGTCCTAGAAATCTGAACATACATTTCCCTCCTCTTCCAAGCTTCAGTACAATTATCTGTTATATGATTTGGCTGCAAAAAAAGATTCAGTTAAATCTAATGGTCTTCCACTTCATGTGGTCCATAATTAGAAAGTTGGTCTCAAGAGATTGTAGTCCATGGACAAGATTTGATTAGGATTACAAATGTCCCTTATCAAAAAAGTATTTTCTCCATCAGACTGTAGAATATCTGAACATATACCATAAGAGATTCTTTCCTTTGACACCTGGGATTTTTGCTTGTTTCTTTGTTTCCACGTAGAGTTTTATCGGGTTGGCACAGTGTGCCATTTTTTCCAACCAATGAAAATATGGCCCTTTTACATACCATGGGAGTCTTCTAGACTATGTTATGCCAGCCAAACAGGTAATTCAAAGAGTATTGGCAAAGAAAAATAATATTCAGCATTTTCTGCTCTGAATTTCTTGATTCTTTTTCAGTTTGTGGTTTCCCTTGCTTCTGTGGAGATTTCTTGACTCAGTCCTTATACACTGTTTTGTTATGCAAGCTCCGAATTTAGGTCCCTGCTTGGACTACAACCTCTAGATTTGTATTCTTCCTCTTTTTTAGGGCTAGATTTCCTTGGCAAGATGAGTCCTTGCAGTATAACTAAGAGACTCCATCTGACTCCTGACACCGACATAGCTTTTTCTTCTAAAAAGCAATAGTTATGAATCATATTCCCAGTTGTTGAGAGCGTTAGCATCTCTAGGTTATTTCTTTGATTCTCTATTCTCTGTCTCTGTCTCTGTCTCTGTCTCTGTCTCTCTCTCTCTGTCTCTCTCTCTCTCTCTGTCCTCTCTCTCTCTCTCTCTCTGTCTCTCTCTCTCTCTCTCTCTCTCTCTCTCTCTCTCTCTCTCTCCTCTTTGTCTTTGTCTTTCTGTCTCTGTCTCTCTCTACCTCTCTCCTCCTCTTTTTTCTCTCTCTTCATTTGTCTCTGTTTCTTTCTCTCTATGTCTGTCTGTCTGTTTCTGTTTCTCTGTATTTCTGTCTCTCTCTGTCTCTGTGTATCTCTGTGTGTTTATGTCTCTTTCTCTCCATGTCTTTTTTTCTGGCTTTCTTTCTCTATTTCTTTGTCTGTCTTTGTCTCTATCTCTTTCTTTGTTTCTCTCTGTCTCTGCTTTTCTGTATAACTCTCTGCCTCTATCTGTCTGTCTCCTTTTCTTTGTCTCTCCTTTTTCTCTCTCTCCTTTTCCCTCCTATCCTAGGATCAAGTTCTTTCAAAAAAATAGTGTTGAACACATTCCCTTTACTTGAATTATGTACAGCAGATTGAGCTAAAAGAAAAAAAAAAAGGTTTTTGATTCATTGATTATAGAATTGAAAGGAATCTTGGAGTTAATCAGTTCTAACCTCCCACCCTACTGAAGGAATTTCCAATAAAGTATTTCTCCTAACAGGAGATTATCTAGACTCTATTTGAGTATTTTCAGTGATATGGGAGCCCAGAACTTTCTTCAATTAAGTTATTCCTTCTATCTAGTAATTCTCCCTTTCAGTGTTTCAAGAAATAAATCTCTTCTTTTCTTAGTGCTCATCTTATGCCAACTATCCTTGTTCTACTAAAGGATAGGCACTGTATTTTGTCTTTTTTGTTCTTTCCAGTTTTTAGCACAATACCTTTTTACATATTGGGTAAATAATAAATGTTTATTATCTGTCTGATTAAAATGTAGGATAATAAAAGAACTTATAGTCAGAAAGACTTAAACTGCCTTTGGAATCCAAAGGTAATTAATTCATTAATTCTGTGACTTTGGGCAAGCTACTTCATTTCTTGTATCTCACTGTTTTCTTTTGCCAAATAGGTATTTGAACAAAATATCATTTACTGTTTCTTCTTGTTTTCATCTCTAAGACCCAAACTGATGAATTTGCCCACCTTGAATCAGTACCTACATATGTTGGAAAGTGGGTTTATTTAGTATTATGAAGAAAATGTGTAGACATTGTTAAATACAACTCTTTGGCATGTTAAAAACAAATAAGAATTTGCTATGTGAAGTTTCTTGCCCAAGATTAAAGAGATAATAAGCAGCAGAGTTCAAGTTTGAACTTATATACTTTGATTCTAAATCCATAGCTCTTTGTTGAGTCATAATGTCTTCTATTTAAAAATATATATCATATCTATAACCTCATATTAATCTCACTGAAAATTGTGCTACAGAAAAAAGATTTCATTGATGTTTCAAGTCTTTGGTCAACAGTAACACACAATAAGACAATTTTTCATGCTTGTCTTGAATGCACACAAGCATTGTCCCAGCTCTGCACAAAGGCTTTTCTCATTTTATGATGTTTAAAACAAGTCAAAAATCTTTCTATGTCTAGGATTCTGTGTAATTTAGCTGAGAAGGATAATTCTCAAAACATCAGTTAATTTTTAAATTTGTTTTCCTTAAGATAATTAATTAAATATTGAACTAGGGGTAGGTAATCTATTATGCAAGCTTGAAAACTGGGTATTCTCCTCTAAGAAACTTGTACTAAGTGATCCCTAAGATCTTTCCTGGATTTAATGTTCTATGATGTATGCTTTCACCTTGTGTAGTATGGTCCCTCTAAATGCTAACTAACACTTTTTTGCTTGATGCAGCTAATAAAATATTGCATTGTGCTTATCAGAGGTGATGGATCTCTCTTTAAAATGACCCATTTTCCCCAATAAATGATTTATCCTTTGAAGTATTCACACTCCCCCTACAGAATATTTATTTGAGACCTATGATGAACAGTATGCTTTCTACCTATAATATATGCTTCAATAGTTAATGAACTGTAGCTATTTCTGAAGGTGAAATATCCCTGGTCTCTTTAAAACTTCACTATAGAACAATCTAATTGTAATGGACTTCCAAATGAAGAAATCTGCTGAAGTTCCACACCTGGGTGAGTATTTTAAAAGTCATATTCTGGTCTCAGAAAGTAGAGATATACAAATATGGTACTTTTCTCAAAAAACAAACAGCAGAAAAATTAATAATTTTATATCAACGAGATCCTATACTAATGAGTTCTACTATTTTTGCTTCCTTTTTAATTTTAAAAGAGCCACTTACTTGCATTCTAGAGACAATTTAATTTTTAAGATAAATTGTCTTTGTAATTCACAAATTTAGTTCATTTTCTTTTTTTGTTTGTTTTATTTTGTTTTTAAATTAATATATTTGAGTTTCTTTACTTAGCAATTTTCTCTTGGAAAAGACATTCATCAGTAAAATATAACTTTAGTCTTCACTGGAGAAAATTAAAATTCCAAGTCTCTATTAGTAAGTATCTTTTCTAATTATCTAGGTAGCCTGTTCTTAATTCACTATAAGGTTAAATAAAGATTAGCTACTTCCCTGATCTCTGACTGACCTATTTAAGGAAATCATTTTCTTTCTCTAGAATTCAGCTTTCTCATATATATGAAGAATGAATTAGGCCAGGTGATTTCAAAAAATATTTTTATTTCATCCACTTTATTTTCTATTTTCTAATTAGTCAACAAGAATTTATTAAGTGCCGACTCTTTGCTAGATTCTGTGTTAACCTCTGAGGACACAAAGACAAGATCAAAACAGCCTTTGCACTCAAAGATTTTACAATAAGAAAGTAAACAAATATAAATATATATATGTATATATATATGTATATATACATATATATGTATATGTACATGCAAAATATACATCTATGTATTCATATATGCATATACATGTATACATTCACATATTTGATTTTATATATATATTAAATAAAAGGAAACAGAGGGAAAAGTACTAACAGCTAGAGGGAGGAAGGGAGGTCTTTTGAAGAAGGTTGGCCTTGAACAAAGTTTTGAACAAATACAGAGTTTCTAGGAGATGGAGCTGAACTTGGAAAGCATTCCAAAAATGGAAAAAGTACAGTGACACAAAGAATGGGGAGGGAACATCATGCACAAGGGATACCAGAATGAACTGGATGATGACAGCATGAGTGGAAAAAAATAATTCATAAGAAGTTTAGAAAATTAAGAAAGCATTAGGTTGTGAAGAGCTTGGAATGTTAACCAAAGGAGTTTGTTTTTGATCTAAGAAGTAATGGAGAAATATTGAAGTTTTTCTGAGTCAAAATATGTAGGGCAGAGGTAAAGGTTGAAAAAGTGTTATGAAGAGTGTGCTGAAGCTCACTTCAACCAACTTCAAATATCTGATAATCAAATTTTTAGTAAGAGTATTTGAAATTTTGAGGATTCAGTTACTCCCCTTCCTAAGCTTCTGACTCACAGTCAAATATTGTGAACCCAGGGAGAAGGAAGGTTTACCAAATTGAATGTGAGAGAGAGAGAGAGAGAGAGAGAGAGAGAGAGAGAGAGACAGAGAGAGAGAGAGAGAGAGACAGAGAGACAGAGAGAGACAGAGAGAAAATGTCTTCAAACCATAACAGAGAAGAATGATTATATATGAGAAGGAGGTCAACTGGGTCAATTCTAGCAGAGAAGTTAAAAAAAAAGGAATTAGAATTTAGAAAAAGACATTTAGAGATCATTCACAACTATTCAGACAATAGTTTCCACTGATCCTTGAGGTCAGAAGTCAGATTGCAGAGTTTAGAAGAGATTAAGAGTGAAGGAACTGAAGACATCATGAAATCAAATGTTAATCAAAATTTCAAAATTTAGTTGAAAAGGGAAGGAGAAATGGTATCATGATACCTTATGGAAGGCAGAATCTCATGAATTTCTTTTCTTTTTCTTTTAATTTGCTTTGTTTTAATGTAGTAGTAAAGGAGTAGCAGACAGAAGATTAGTGAGAATGAGAGGATGAAAATGAAGGTATTTTATATATATATATATATATATATATATATATATATATATATATATATATATATATATAATACCCGCCATTTAGACTTGGTTAGTTTTTCCTTAAATTATATCGAATCCCTTCTTGACACTTATTTGGTTCATAAATGCTCAGGTATGATAATTAGCAAGCTTTTAGAAAACTAAGTAAAAAACAAAAAAAAGACAGTTCCTCAGTTGTTGATGCAGCCATTTCCCTTCCCAAACTTTTAACTCTTAGTAAAGCATTATGAACTCAGGGAGAAGGAAAGTCTACCAAAATGAATGAATATTGTTTCTTTATGAAAGACTTTACCCTGCCATGATTCAATAAGTTTCCTTGTTATAATTTAGAAAGTATACATGTATCATTTCATCACAATTTCAAATCTGAATAACAAGATTGGCTAGAATCAGATGTGGATTTACAACATTTAGTGTAGAAGGATCAGGGACAGATTAGAATGACTTCATTTAATTAGGAGATTTATAATATAGAATGGGCTGAACGCCAGTGTTTCTGGCACTTTTGGAGGTATTGAACCCAAACCATACAATCTCCCATAATTGAATGGAGCATAAGACAGTAAACACTATGTGGACATTTATTATTTAAAGGCAGATTTGAATAAGTTGTCATATAGAATGGTGCCCTGAATATGATAAAGAGTAAACACTTTCATTTGTCAAATTTTTATTATTTTTATTTTCAGGTGATACTGATTTCTAATACCTGTTGTAAACCATTCCCCAAATCAATCAATTTGGGAATTGTATCAGAATGGTTCTGGGAAAGGAAAAAAAAAAAAAAAAATAAATAAATATATATATATATATATATATATATATATATATAATTTTTTTATATGGCATTTGAGAGGCTGTTGGGAATTGTGCCACATATAATTTTAGGGGATTCTAGCGTGAGGTATCATTGGTAGCATTTGAATGGAAGACTTTTGTTTCTTCCAGGGAAACCAGAGATCTTTTTGGGATTGATGATTCAGATAAATATGCTAAATGGACCACAAATGATTTTCAGAGGACAGAGGTGATGCATCAGATTAAGCATTTAAAAGAAGAAGTATTTTCTGCTCTGCCTCCCATGAAATGTAACTTTCTCTCTTGAGACTTCTAGTAAGATATGATTAAGCACTTCTGTGGAGTGGGTCCCTGTCAGTATAGGAAGATAGCTGTAGAATTCTAGACCAGCTCATGGAAGAAGAGGAAGCACCTGTAACAAAAAGTATTTATATACCAGCTGTGGCAGAGACTGCCCTAGTGCAGACTGAAGGAGCACTCAGAGCCCAGCACAGATGGACATTGATAAATCCTATCATAAGGGACTGCAGGTAACAAAGCAGGCTCCAAATGCAAAAGTAAATCAGTCCTCAGCAATGCAGCTTGCAGTAGATAAAATAGTAGAGCCAAAGAGAGGAAGCACTGGAGTAGCTACAGAAGGAGGAGACAATAAATTTGAGAACAGAGCAGACTCCAGTGCTTCTGGCAAACGGTTCCGCAAGGGACAGCAGTTAGCACTGGTGCATGCAATGGCAAAGGCTGTCCCAATGTAGGCCCTTGCTAACAATAGTCTGGAACAAATGCGACTTCTCCATGTTTTGGCCAAGGTCATTAGGCTACCCATTTCTAGGACAGCTCAAAGGACAAAAAGTTGGTTTCCTTTCCAGCCAAAATGAGAAGTTAAAGCTATTTACCAAGTCCCAATGGAGTAAAGAGTGTGTATATGTGGAGAGGGATAGGGAAGGAATTAATGCAACAGCAGGGACTACTAAAGTGACAAATATTTGGTATTCACTCTTGACCCTATCTGATTCTCAGACAGCAAGCCGATCTGTTTGTTGGGATTAGGAGCATGGAGGAAATAGTAGTACAATGTGATTCTCAGGTATTTACTCTTGTGCTGGAACATGCTGCATGTAAAAATCAAAATGCTCTTTGAACTGCCTTACTAGAAATAACCACACTAAGCATTGAAAAGCATTGAAGTGCCATTTTGTGCACTGTGGCTCTAATGTTAAAGATGCTATTTTTGTTCATTATTGCCCTATATTATATTATTTAGGGTATATAATATATACTGCTATGTTATAATAGCCATTATGAACCGTACAGTTTTGGCATCAGTCACCATGTGGATCAGAACAATAACGTGCATGATTGGATCCTTCCTCATGGAATTGGCAAAGATTAATATTTGAGATCTTCATTTTGGGGTGAACTAGGTGACACAGTGCCAAGCCTGGAATCAGTAAGAACTAAATTTAAATCTGCAAATGGAGAAATCCTGAATTCTTTAGATAACTGGAGAATAATTGTAAAGAACTTAATATATTATCTAGCATGTAATAAACAATGAATAAACGTGAATGTTGTTTCTGCTTCTGATACTGCTGAGAATATTACTTCTTTGAGAGACTCTTCTGTCACTTTTTTCTCTCTTTGTTTTATTCTCACATAAAGTACTGTCAATAGAAAACTTCAAGTATTGCCAATATTAAAGATATTTTACCTACACACATTGCTTTATGAATTATGTTGGGAGAGAAAAATCAGAACAAAAGGGAAAAACCACGGGAGAGATGAAACAAGAACAACAACAACAAAAGATGTGAACATGGCAGATATTGTCTCCTTAGTGTTTGGCTAATTCTTGCTGTCTCACAGTCATTGGCTTTCATTTGTCTTGTTCTAGTTTTTAATGTGTGGTTTTCTTTAGTTATCTTTTTTCCATTTGGTTAATTCTACCATTTAAGGAGTTGTTTTCTTCAGACAAATTATTTACTTCCTTCTCCAGGCTGTTGATTCTCTCATACACACCTTTCATTTCCTTTTTCATTTTTCTTCTACCTGTCTTATTTGCCTTTTAAAGTCTTTTTATAAGCATTTCCAAGAAGCCTCTTTGGGCTTGAGAGCAATTCATCTCACTCTTGGAGATTTCTTCTATGGACATTCTGTACTCGTCTGAGTTTGTGTTTTGATTTCCAAAACTGACACCACAGTAGCTTTCTGTGATTAAGGCTCCTTTTGTGTTTCTTGCTCATTTTCTTTCCTTTTCTTTTGGTATTTCCTCTGTTTTACCTTTAAGGTGAAGTTCTGCTACTGGTATATAAGGGGCACAGTGTGTATGTCTTCCAAGGAGAGATGTAAACTTCATAATGACAAAGTTCTTTAAAATCCAAGTTATTAGTAAATGTTGTTATTCTATTATTAATAACAAGGTTATTGAGAGGTAGCTAGAGGGCTGGACTATATGTCAGAAAGTATTGACTATATAATAAACATAATCACCAAAATGTTAAACATTTTTTTTCCACTAATTTTATTTCATTTGCTCTTTTGGTTAAAGTTAACATCTCAATGATTCCCAGATCAATATATCCAACTTTTAACTCTTTTCTGATCTCTATTTCCTTTATCACTGTCTCCTTGCTGGATATGTCAAACTGATTATTTTTAGGCATTTCAAATTCAACATATCCCCTAAAGAATCTGCTATCTTTCCAACCGTGAGCTTCCTTATTTGCTTTGGGTCACTGGAGATATTCAAGAAATAGCTGAATGATCAAATGTTGTGGTTTGTACAAAAAGGGACTTCCTGCCTGTTTAATTTTTGTAAGTTCCTTAAATAATTTTTCATCTCTTTGTTGAGGTCTGTTCCAACTATAAGATTCTTTGATTCAATGTGATAGACATAATAACTGTCATATGATAAAGCTATTTACATATGTGCATATATATTAAATAATGATGTGCTATTATTATTGAGTCCACCGATATTAAAAAAAAATCAATCTAGTTATTATTTAACCACTTCATTCATCACTAGTCTTTTAAATGAATCACTCAGAACACTTAAAAAGTGACAAGAACCAATAAAAAGAGAGAGCTAGAGCTATCATTAGAAAATATTAATGAGAATAAAGTTGGATAAATTTATAATCATGTAACATTGAAAGGAATGCTATGAAGAAAATCAGACCACCCAATGTTTTCCAGCATGTAACACACTCAAACAAATGCAAAAGCTATTTTACTATCAACTTTGCTCAGCTTATAGCAATCTATTCTTAATGCTTCAGCCTCTTTTCTGCAAAATTCAGCTCCCTACATCTCTGTTCACCTGCTCTACCACTCCCCTCTATGCCCCCCAAAATAAATAAATAAATAAATATATAAATAAATATATATATATAAATAATAATAATAAATAACTAAAGATACTACTAATTGGCTTCAAGAGCTTAGACAAGTAATTAAATTTCTGGAGATATTAGTTTATTCATATGATATAAAAATATAACATCTTAGCTCCATCACTGAATGCTCTTATATAGTATGTCTTCATATTTTAAGAAAGAAATAACTAAACTATTTTTAGCTATTAGTTTCCTGTATCTTACAGTGAAAGGAGATATTTTAGGAAAAACTTAGATAAACTATAGATTATAAAAAGGAAGACAATCAGTGTTGTGAGGAAACTCAAACTTATTTGAATAATGGCATAATAAACTATGAATGACTAACCTGGAGAAGAGAGAAAATATAGATTCATGACCCTTTTTTGAAGTCTTTCAGCTGAACATGAGATCAGACTTCTCAAAGATCAAGGGGATAAAGTAAGTCTAATAGACAGGAATCCTATAGGAAAGTAGATTTCAATCCATTATATGGCAATGGGAAGGATTAAGTAATAAGCTATCCAAAAAAAGGAATGGTTTTAGATGCTGCCTTTCTAACTGCTGAGGGGCAATAGATTTACTATATCTTATTAAAATTGCTGCAGAAAAGACTCTTAATTTGAAGTAAAAGTTAAATTATATGACCTTAGAAGAACCTTTGAACACTAATCCTTCTATGATTGACTTATGCCATCTAATGTTGGAGGAGTGGGGAGAAAGAAATAGACATAATTGTAGAAGGATATTAAAAGTCTCTGTTAGTTGTTTAAAAATATAATTTTTCCAGTCTAAAATTCCTTACAGACTTTTCCTTTTAGGAAAAAGTAGGAAGAACAAAAGTTAAGGTTTTTCTTTGAAATGGAATAAAGATAAAACCAAACAAAATCTCAATTGAATAAGATCATTGCCTTTCCTCCCTCTTGAAGGGATTGACACCTTGACCCACCTAAGGGCAGTGTTTTTCCTTGGTATCAAAGGTTATTTTTTTTCCCAAATCTTAAGCATTGTGATCCAGGTAAGAATTGAATAGTAATTATTCTGAAAGATTATGTATTTTAACCATAATTCACAATTCCTATAAATGTCATATAAAGTCACCTTGGCGAAGAGAGTCACATGGAAAAACATAATAGACTATGCCAGTTTCAGTATATATTAATGTTTACTTCAATTTTAAAAACTATTGTTTTGTTAATTGACCTGAAGGCATTGAGTAAAAAATTAGTTCTTCCCACCCCTGTCACAGAGTCACAAGCATCTACTTCATTTTTAAAAAAGAAGTAGAGTACTCACATTTTGCTTTCATTATTCTTATTTTTGTGGGGAATTGGCCTAGGACTTGAGTCAGAACATTTATGTTCACATTTTGAATTTGTTTCTTAATACTGTGATCTTGGAGAAATTATTTGATCTGTTTGAGACTCAATTTCTTTATTGTTGTGCCACAGTTTTTAAATCCTGACTCAATTTCCCTAATTGTCCTATTCAGTTACTCTGCCTCAGGTTATAACCATTCCCTCTTAATGTTAGGATAAAGGCTGTAGTCATTCCCTTTTAATGTTTGATGGGATAAAGGTCTTTATCCATTTTAGACATCATTAGAATATCAGGATCCTCTCCAGTACCTCCCTCCATTATGCCTGCCTCCCTTATATCATCCTTATTCTAGGACCCCCATTAGGTCATTCCCATCCAGGTACCTCCCCCATTATGTCATTGTTCTCGTTACCCTATAAAAAAATCTTGTTATGGGACATTCAGGGCTAGATTCTTTGAGACAATATTAATTGCATTAAATGCATTAATGCTTCAGCCCTGGGACCAAACCACGGATCCATTGGGTCTCAGTAAATCTCTCCATTTAATAAATTCTGTATTGAATATTCTCTAATCTCTGTCTTGCTCAGTTTCTCCAGCATTACTCTATAAATGAAAGATTAATAATTATTTCCATACCTATCCTTCAGAGATGTTATGAGAAGAATGCTCTGTAAAACTGAAGGCCTTATATGAATTATTATTCCTTTTCTTGCATCTTCAAACTTAATATATATTCTGCTCTTGATAATCTTGTTTTTAGTTAGCCTGGGAAGTGGAATATGGGGCACAAAAGAAAAGGCAGATATTGTTGTCTAACACCCGAGTCAAATATATATATATATAGTCTTTTGCCAACCACGAATCTTCCTATATTTGAGACTTGAGACTGAGGTAGATGGGAAAAGTGGAGAAAGGAAAAAAGGGCAGAGATAGTCAAAAGGAAGACACCTTCCCTGGAGCCAAGATTAAAGTATAAGAGTATAAGATTAAAGCTCATCAATGAATTAAAACAACTCTCTTCCTCTGTTTTTCATAATATCGTCTGTATTTTTTTTCCCCTTGGGGCTCCAGAGGCTTGAGCAAGGTTCTAGTTGCAGAAATCACTTGTGGAGAGATTTCTGGCTCAATACAGAAAATATCCTAACAATTATTTTTGCCCAAAAACAAACTAGATTTTAAAACATTAATTTTAATCCATTTCTATAAAGGGCTGAAACTTTTAAAAGGTGTGCTTGGATCAGACAGTGGAGCACTTAAGGCTAATTAGCTACTGAACAATAATTCTATTAGCATGTTTGGAATTTCTTGTCTCTCCTTAATGCTGGCTCAATGCTTGGGGTTAAGAGAATTGTAAGGAAGGATTAGGGGGTAGAGTGATAGAGGCAAGAGAACTTCACTTGGCCTCAGGACTTGGAGGAGAAAAGTGTGGAGATTCCTGGAGATTCTGGACTCTAGAATCAATGAAGGATCTTTGGTAAAACTCCTGGCAGTTTTGTCTGTCTCCTTCACTTTTCCCCCTAAAGACCAAAGACTTTTGCTTTTTCTGACTCTGGCTGATTCTGAGGTCTCCAGGGAACTAGCCTAGACTTCACACCTTCCCAATCTGGCTATCTTTCTTAAAGAACTTTTCATTACATCGTCTACACTTTATATTAATGTCATTGACAAAACATATTAGAGATAATGAGTTTCCTATTAACAAATGTTTTTAAATAGAGGCTGGTTTTACCTATCTATATTTTATAGAGGGAATTCAAACTTGTTAGAGGTTGGGCAAGGTTACTTTATGGAAGACTGACTCATTGATAACTAATTTTTTTTTTTTAATGATTCTGTTAATCTTTTCTTTAAATTGAAATCTTCCTTTATTATTATTTAATGTTTACCTCTAATTTGGTATGTATTATCTAGTATTTGATCATGTTAGCTCATTATTATTAACATCTATATTACATTTGGAAGTTCATATATATATATGTATATACACACACATACACACTCATGTGTATATATACATACATGTAAATACATACACACACAAATGTGTGCACACACATGTGTGTAGTCCTGTGTGCTTTAATCTTCAAGCATTGAAAAACACTAGTATAATAGTAAATAAAAGACTTTTTCCCCAAATCATCTGGATTCAAATCTTACAAGGTTATATCTGCCAATTACTAGCAGTATAACCTTGAGGATATGATTTACAGCTTATAGATAAGTCACATGGTAATGTCTCTATCTTAGGATGCAGTTACCAAGATAGAATGAACTGTTCCCTAGAGTCTCTTTCTTTTTGAAAATTCTATATTCTCATATTAGTGTTCCAATGTCGCTTACAAATATTCTGTTTTTTTTTTTTTTTTTTCATTCTTTTTCAAGGTCCTTTTTAATTTTCCCTATTCTGTGATTCTATTGTTATCTATTTTTGTCATGATGCATTAATGCTTCATATAGGGAAAGGAAAAGGAAGGGGATTCTCACCTGACAAATACTCATTAGAGATAAGCTTTTGAAGGAATAAAGAGCCAGGATTTAAGTGGAAAGAAATCAGCTGCTATGAATGCTGAGCTTAACCAATGAACCCAAACAAGCTTTTGTCAGAACAGGCAAATACAAATTTAGAGATCAACTTGGCAGAAGACAGACTGTCAGACCTAGCAGTGGGGCTGCATTATCCAAACAAGGCAATTAGTGACAAATAGAACTGGCTCCTGCTACTTCCTTCACACAAGATTATAAGATTGTAAAAATGGAATGATGTCCTCAGCATGACTTCTATTCTTAACAAAGGACAATCTTTAATGCCAGCTGAGCTTTTGCTTCCAAACCCAGAAATTCTGGGATTGAGAAAATAATATCATACCGATGTCTTTTGTTTTGCTTGGCTTTCTTCCCCTTGCATCACATCCTAAAGCAATGAACTAGAGTCCAGAATGTTGTCTTGGAATTTGTAGCCAAACTGAGGCTTCTTTGGGGGAAGAGGGTAGGTGTTCTTTGGCCAGGATCACTGTATATTAATAGCAAGATAGTAAGAATTTTTTATTACATCCAATTAAATCAATGTGTCAATATTAAAATCAGCAGGGTATTATAATAGTGATTCTATTCCCGCAGTCTGTTTGTGGAGAAGCTATCATTCTTTATGTCTGCAACTCAGCATCCCAGTTGCTTTTAGGATTTCCTTCTTGGTCAGTTCTTTTGTAAATATATTATCTTCAGTAATAGAATATAAGGACTTTGAGGGAAGGCATTGTCTTTGCTTATGTAGTTGATTTTCACTGCTTAGCACAGTGATTTTTCTAAAGTAAGAACTTGATAATTTTTCATTCATTTATTCCTTTCCTTCATTTAATCCTTAGTGTACACATTATTGATCTTTTTAATGTACCATGGTAGAGTTGAAAAAGTACATGGATTGGATTTAGAAATTTTTTTGTAGGTTGCCTCTCGTATTTATTAATTGTATGATCTTGGAAAAGTAATTAAACATACCAGAATTTCAATTTCTTTGCTTGTAAAATAAAGTTTATATGAGGAGCAGGGGACCACAGGAAGGGGGAAACACTTATATAATTTCCATTCAGTTTTATATTCTTTACTTCTTGGGTAGTGGTAAGCCACTGAAGATTTAAAAAAAAAAAAAAAAAGTATTGTGAGATCATAGCATCAAAGTCAGTATGTTCTCCTTCATTTGATTATTTTCACATATTATAACCCCATCACACGGTCTACTCTTTATTGAAATAAACTATTATCAATTTCCCTCTCCTCAACTTAAAAAAAAAATCCTTCCTCCAAATCTATCTTTATGCCATTTCCTTTCCCTGAAATGTCATCTTCACTTGTTGAAATAATGCCTATCAATCATGGTCCAGATTTAATTCCAAATTATTCCTTTTATCTAGAAGTGTTATATTCTTTTTCATTTTACTTTAAATGAATTACAATGAGAGTGACTGATGAATGGCTATAGAAATTGTGGTACATAATTGTATTAGAAATAATTTTTTTGAGGGAATTAATAGTTCTTTTAAAAAATTTCCTTAATAAATTTATTTATTTTTAATACACATTGCTTTATGAATCATGTTGGAAGAGAAAAATCAGAGCAAAAGGGTAAAACCATGGGAGAGATTAAAAACAAAACAAAACAAAACAAAAACCGAAAAGAGAAGTAACCATAACATATGTTAATTTACATTCAGTCTCTTTAGTTCTTTTTCTGGATGCAGATGATGTTTTCTGTCCAAAATTCAATTTGTTTTGGATCACTAATCCATTGAGAAGAGCCAAGTCTTTCATAGTTGATCTTCGTACATTCTTGCTATTATTGTGTACAATGTATTCTTGATCCTGTTTGTTTTGCTCAGCATTAGATCATACGAATCTTTCCAGGTTTTTCTAAAATTGGCTTGTTCATCATTTTTTTTATAAAACAATATTCCATTATCTTTATATACCATAATTTGTTCTGCCATTCCTCACTTGATAGGCATCTACTTATTTTCCAGTTCTTTGCTACCACAAAAAAGAACTGTTAGAAACAGTTTTGCACATGTGGATCCTTTTCTCTCTTTTATTGTTTGCCTGGGATATTTACCTAATAATGATACTGATGAGTCAAAAAGCACAGTTTTATAGTCCTTTGGTCATATTTCCAGTTTGCTCTCTAGAATGGTTGGATCATTTCACAAATCACTACCAACACATTAGTGTCCCAGTTTTCCTACATTCCCGCCAACATTTATTATATTTTTTTCCTATCATCTTAGACAATCTGAGAGGTAAGAGTGGGACCTCAGAGTTGTTGTGATTTGCATAGAAATTATTGTTTAACCAAATTTATAAGAACACAAACCATGTCTCATTCGATAAATGGTCAAAGGATACAAACAGGAAGTTTTTTTCAGAGGAAGAAATAAAAACATGAAGAAGTGTTCTGAATAACTTTTGATTAGAAAAATGCAAATTAAAATACCTATCAGATTGGTTAATATGATAAAAAATAGGAAAATGATCAATGTTAGAGAGGATGTGGAAAATTGGGACACTAATGCATTGTTAGTGGAGTTGTGAACTGATCCAATATTCAGGAGAACAATTTGGAACTATATCAAAAGGTTAAGCAAATGCTGCCCCAGCAATGCCACTACTATGTCTGTATCCAAAAAAGATCAAATAAAAGGGAAATGTACTCCATGTGCAAAAATATTTATTCCAACCCTTTTCATGGTGGTCAAATATTGCAAAGGGAGGGAATGGATAAACAAATTCAGAGACAACATTCTAGATTCTCCAGTTCATTTCCTTAGAATGCAATGCAAGGAGAGGAAAGCCAAGCAAAACAAAAGACATCATTATGATATTTTCTGAATCCCAGGATTTCTGGATTTTTGAAGCAAAAAATCAACTGGCATTGTATGGTTTGGAAATGGTGAGGGGTCACCATTAAAAAAAAAAAAAAAAAGCTGGAGAAATCTATAGAATAAAGCAAAGTTTATTGTACATTCTCAGGAGTAGGTCGTCCCACCCCTGGGGTGGGGTTCCTGTCCTGGAACAGACAATAGAAGAGAGGAAGTGCCTCCTGTGGGCAGGATCAGCATTTTTAATCCCTAACACAAAACACCCCCTCCCACCACTGACTCTCATCCTCATTGGCTGAGAGTCTTACATTCTAAACTCGAGATCTACCCACGAAATTGAACTGACCAATAAGTACATAGTTGCCCATATTTGACTGAAATAGGGAGGAGATTGTGTCATGGGAGGATAGAAGGAAAGGGACTCAATTATGCCCTTGAATCAATGCTCAAGGACCTTCAGGCCTACTCAAACTCTGAAGTGGATGAAGCCTTACTCGATTTTCACAACTGTCTTGAAAGATCTCACCTCATCTCATTCAGTATTTAAAGATTGTCCTGTGTTAAGAAGAGTATTCATGTTGTGGACATCATTCCATTTTTACAATTTTAGTAGTATATAAAAGAATGGAATACATTGTGCAATAAGAAATGATGAACAGGAAGATGCTAGAAAAAGCTGAAAAAACTTGTATAAACTGATGCAAAGTGAAATGAGCAGAAACAGGGAAATACTGCATACATTATCAGTGGCATTGTGTGATGTTTAACTATGACTGAGTCCGCTCTCCTTAGCAGTTCAATAATCCAAGACAAGTACAAAAAAAAAAAAAAAAAAAAAAAAAAAAAAAAAAAAAAAAGAAAATTCTATGCATAACCATATAAAGAACTAATAAACTCTGCATAAAAATATTTTTCCTTTGTTCTTTCTTGCTTTTTTTTTCTTTTGGTCTCTTCATTTTTTCATAACTGTGACAGCATATATATATATAAACCATATCAAACTTCTTATCAATTTTTAGAAAAGAACAGAGGGGAAAGGATGAAGAAAAATTTGGAATTCATAATCTTGTAAAAATGAAAGCTAAAAGCTTTCTTGACATATAATTAGGAATATATTAAAATATTATTTAAAAAAGAAATTATGTTTAATAAATATAGAAAAGCATGAAAAACATATAAACTTGTAAAAAGTGAAGTGAGCAGAGCCCAGAAAACACATACACAATGACTAAATAATGTAAATGGGAAAAAATATCATAAACAACTACAAATCAGTAGAAACTGAATGATTAAAAACTAGAGCCAAGTTTGACTTCAAAGAAGTATGAAAATATTAAACGACTTTTAAAAATAGTTCTACTGAACTTTTATTTTCATTTGTTTGTTTGTTTACAAAGCATATGCATGGGTAATTTCTCCAATAATGACCCTTGAAAAACCTTTTGTTCCAAATTTTGCCCTCCTTCCCCACTCCCTCCCCTAGCTGGCAGGTAGTCCAATATATGTTAAATATGTCAAAATACATGTTAAATCCAATATATGTAAACATATTTATACAGTTATCTTGCTGCACAAGAAAAATCAGATCAAGAAGGAAGGAAAAGGAAACTAAGAAAGAAAACAAAATAGAAGCAAATAACAGAGAAAGTGAGAATGCTATGTTGTGTTCCACACTCACTTCCCATAGTTCTGTCTCTGGGTACCGATGGCTCTCTACATCACTGAACAAGTGGATCTGGTTTTAATCCTCTCATTGTTGAAGAGAGCCACACCCATTAGAATTGATCATCATATAGTCTTGCTGTTGCGGTATACAATGATCTCCTGTTCAGCTCACTTCACTCAGCATCAGCTGATGTAAGTCTCTCCAGGCCTCTCTGTATTCCTCCTGCTGGTCATTTCTTACAGATCAATAATATTCCATAACATTCATATACCATAATTTATTCGGCCATTCTCCAATTGATGGACATCCACTCAGATTCCAGTTTCTGGCCACTACAAAAAGGGCTGCCACAAACAGTTTTGCACATACAAGTCTCTTTCCCTCCTTTAAAATCTCTTTGGGATAAGCCCAGTAGTAGCACTGCTGGATCAAAGGGTATACACAGTTTGATAACTTTTTGAGCATACTTCCAAATTGCTCTCCAGAATGGTTGGCTCTGTTCACAATTCCACCAACAATGTATCAGTGTCCCAGTTTTCCCACAGTCCCTTCAACATTTGTTGTTATCTTTTCCTGTCATCTTAGGCAATCTGACAGGTGTGTAGTGGTTTCTCAGAGTTGTCTTAATTCACATTTTTCTGATCAATAATGATTTGGAGCACCTTTTCATGTGACTACAAAGTAGTTTCAATTTCTTCATTTGAAAATTGTCTTGAACTTTTACTTTCTTCTTTTTTATAAAGATGGCTATCTTCTAATCAATTGGCAAATGGCACAACAAATTGGAAATCAGATAAAATAAATAAAGTAATAGGAGTTCTGATAAAAAAAAGATCAATTGGGAAGGAAGTGGGATTTTGTACAGTGTAAACTTTTTGAGGGCTAAAACTTTGCTTTACTTCTTTGTGTTCTGAGAAAAAACCTCATTGATGTCAGAATACCTCAACAGCTATTTGCAAACTAAGGAAATCAATCCATATAGTGTTATTTTATCTTTATGAACAAGTTTCTTCTCTATTCTCCTTTCACTCCCCAACTTTGGGCGTTTTCTCTCAAATAATATATTTGATTTTTAGAGTATAGTTTTAATTATAAAACTCCAATAAATAGTAGCAAGGATAATTCCACTATAATTTTATCATAGCATGGGAAATGGAGTGGGAGAAATGGTGGGGAGGCAGGAAATCCTGAAGCACTCTTCAGCACAAATCTTTTCTGTAAGCTCTGACTCTGATTTCATTCTCAGTAAACCTCACTTCTCCCCAAATGTCACCTTTCCATTCAGTCTCCAATCTCTATTAACTTGCCCATGAGAAAGTGGTCCTGGCCCAGCTTGAGTTCCAAGAGAGCCCAAGGAGAACGTCATCCACAATAAGGTTTATAAGTTTGAGGATCAAGAAATAAGTAACCAGACTGAAAGGAAAATAATTTTATTATTGTACTAAGAAAGACTACTTGGTCAAGAAATAGCTTTATCTCTTAGGTTAGAGATTTGAGTGTCTATAATTCATTTATCTTTGCTTAAAGTACATAAATAATCATTTACATGCCTCTAGAATAGAAGTGGGGGTAAGTGTGCAACTCTGGTGTCACAGAAATTGTTAAAGCTCTATATTATTTTGATCAGTAAATAGATTTCTCTGTGGTTTTTCTTATCAAAATTCCATGCTGGCAAAAGATTTCTAAAGTAATAAAGGCATCCTTCAAAAAATGAGTCACTTAGGATTATCCTAATGTTATCAACAAGTAAGGGAATAAAATACAGCCAGATGTTCTTCCTGTCTTCTTGGTCTCTTATGTTACTTTTCTGAGGAGGAGCTTATATTTTCCCCAAATTTAGATTTATACCTAGATTTATCTATTTCCTTCACAGGAATATGTCCAAAGAATGAAATTTAGGAGAGTGAGGGAAAGATCTGGAAGCCTATAATATAAGAAATGAGTACACGAATACCTCAAGAGCTTCTATGTGAAGTAATGCTGATGATAACAATAATAGTAATTGCTATAATTTTTATGACTTTATGACATAAGTGTTTTACATACTTAATTTTTTAGGAATATTACTTCCTTTTTTGCAACTCTAGAGTGCAAAACAAAAGATGGTGACTGTAATAAGAAGGTTGTAAACCAGACTTCCTACCCCAAAACTAGGTTAGGTGCTTCAATCTCTATGAAATCTTCTCTGATCTCTTCAAGCAAAAAGTGATGATTCCCTTCCAAAATTTTCCAAATTCCCTTTCCAAAATTATCTTCAGGAAACTCTTGAGGAAAGGCATACTCATCAAAGAGAGTGCATTAACTGTGAGTTAAATATAAAAGATTAAAGTAAAAGCAACAATTTAGTAGAATACCAAGGAAAACTGCTCTTACTGATAGCAGATTTATCTTTCTAAGGTAGAGATATTTTTTTATTATCTTTCAGGCCCACTTAAAGCACACAGCTAATCAACATCATTCTGGGGCAACTTAATATAGACAATTAAATTTTCAGAAGAGAAGGAAGAGTGGGAAACAGAGAGGTTATTCACAAGAGATAAAGGAATTATGAAAATGTAACTGGAAGGATGTGTCAGAATAAAAAACATTCCCTGTTCACAGACTAGCAATCAAATAAACACCCAAAAAGTCCCTTGTCCAAGGACCACAAATAGTTTTGTGTTTTTTTCAGGCCCTTGTGATTTGTTCAACATTGCTTTATTAGCAGCAAAAGATTATTTTGTGTGGTAGCTGTACTATTTAGCTTGTGACCTTAGTATTGTGAATACATGCAGAAAAGTAGATCTATTTGTAGAAAAAAAATGCAATCTCACCAATTAACTTGAAATAGACATAAAATCTAGCTAAGTCAGGACCCTTTTCTAGGATGGAATGATTACATTATTCAGATTATTTGCAAATCTCTCAATTCTCAGTTATATAAACACTAGTTCCACCAAAGATCAAAGTCAACATTGGACCATTGTGGTCCATAGGAAATCAATACTTTCTTTATTGAGGGCCTATTATATGTCTTTTGCATTGCTATTTGATCACTGTGATGCTGGATGAAGCAGATGGAGAATTTGGGTTCAAATTCTGGCTTTTCTATATGCTATCTGTGCTATCTGCAAATCACTGATCTTCTCTAAACTCAACAAATAGTTGTTAAGAAATATGATAGTAGTTAATGAGAGTAGATGAGAAAACCCAATTTTTTGCATATTTATGTAGTAATTATTAATTAATTAGTAATTTATGTAGTAATATTTTATTTCTTATGTATACATTCTTTCTAAAACACTACTGATGAATACTCATCCAAATTTTACTTAAATATTTGAATAGGAGTTTCTACCAACAGGACCCCAATTGGCTGGGAGAGTTACTGCAAAAATATATTGCAATATGATTTTTCCTCCATAGTACTAGTCTGTAAAATCTTTTTGTTCCAATCACAATTTATTAGGATTCTAATTATTTGTATACACATGATAATTCTCCAGGGCACAACCCCATATTTGTCTCTTAAATGTCAGGTGTGTCATTGTTATCTTTGAATACATTGTACTTAACACAGGCTATCATATAGCAAGCATTTAACAAAGTTTCTTTAATTGAATTAAACAAACTTCTTAGCAATTTTAGTTTACTGGAGCTAGAAGTGTTTGACAATAGTAAATGTTTTGTCTCTGAGAGGGGGAAAGGGAGAGGGAAGTATGTAAGCAGAAGTTGTATGAGCACTCATTGGGGGTTTTTTGTTTGTTGTTTGTTTTCTTTTGTTTTGTTTTGTTTGTTGTTTTTTTTAAGAAGACTTTCCTATGTAAAATAGTGGGGCCAAAGCAACATCTCAAATTTCTTCAGTTTTAATATTTTGATATGAGTAAAAATGTTTGTACTCTTCCTTTGTTTATGTCTCACAAGTTTAATAAATTGGCAAAGTAAAATTAGAGATCACTCTAAACACAATAAAAATGTTTGTTTGTTCGTTTGTTCGTTTTAATGAAAAAGATGGGAAAAACCATGTCAATAAAGAAAATTAGGTTGGTTATGAAGGTCCTGAGAATGAATTTGGAATACTGGATAAAAAGACAAGACGTGTTATTAAGAACAGCTGGATTCAATTTCCATCTTTGTTACAATCTATTGGGCATATCATTTGATATATCTGCTTAGGGCAAGGTCTAAGAAAGATTTTTAAATAGTAATAATCTTCTGATCTTTATTGGTAGAGGAATTCTCTGAAAGAGGAGTTCACAATGCATTTGTACCATTTGCCTAGATTTTGCCGCCTCCTTTGTTCTACAAAAACCTCAGAAACTATAATCATATTAAATGAAGAATGGATAAAACATCTAATAAACCCCATTGTTGGCATCAGGTCCAAAAACAGCATTAAGGGATGTGGAATAGCAATTTAAATGTCCCAGACATAAACATACTTTTGGAGAATTTTTTTCAATTTTGTATTTCTTCCCTACCCAAAAATGTGTTGCCAGGGAACAAGATACTACTGTTGAGAAAGACATTATAAAGAAAATCTGTCATAAAATAAAATACTTTAGAAAAAAATCTTTGTATATGTGTGTGTGGGGGATTAATATGTGGGGCACCAGTCATTTATGAATTAGGTCAAATTAATAATGTTTTTAATTTCTTTTAAAATTAATATTAATGTGTGACAATATGAAAAAAAATTTTTGTATTATCAGAGTATGTATGTGAATAAATCCCATTTCAAATGGAAAGACAAGGAGTGCATGGACTTTTGGAATTTTAACCAAAAGACCTGATTTATTAAAAAGAAAAATAAATTAAATCCTTTTTTCATGATAATGAAATAAAATTGAAATAAAAAATGAAATATAAAAAAAAATTCTTTTCCTTGAAATAAACAAAATAATTTAATGATCATAAGCTTTTTTTCTGAAATAGACATTTTTTTTCACCAAAATCATTTTTCTAATGATAGCATTTATCTGAGGATTGTAGAAAACAGCATTTAGAATTGAAGTTCATGTTTGTGCAAAGAGAAATGTAAAGGTGAACATGATGTAAAAGTGGAATTGAAAAGATTGATCTCTTTAAAGAACGTTATCAGAAAAATATGAGTGGTAGAGGAAAAAAAAGAGTAGCCACTTAATATGAGAAAAGGACAACTGTCCACTTTTCCCATTAATATTTGTGCTATGCTAAGCAAAAGGCCACCAACATTTTTAATGATATCACATGAAAATCTCATAAAGGGTCATGTAGAATAATCTCACTAAATGAGTAAGCATGGAAGGTCTGTGATCTACATTATTGGAAAGGTTATTAATATTGATAGTATTATAAACCCCTTTTAAGCATATATATTTAATATCTCTCCCATAGTTATTCACAAATCGATCCTGAAGGTTCTTACATTATTAAATTATGATAAATTTAAAGTCAATACTACTATCTCATGATTTTGGAGGCTTTGTGGAATTCAAACTCAGTATCAATAATCTAACATAGCATTTATAACAAAAGCAAATATGTTCTTGGGATAGAGAATAGACTAGCAAAAATAGATTATGAAGGATTAAAGAGGATATGATTCTATAATATTTTATCAGATCAGAAGTGTCATGTATGCAGTTCTGAAAATAGTTGATTTTCAAAATCCCTTTTGAGAGCTTCCATGGCCTGAGCCCAATTCTTATTTTTCTTGAAGGCTTTTTAGTATCTTCCACTTTGCTACCATTTTCTGAGTGTGTTTTGATCTTCTTTGTTGCAATAATAACTTTCAATGATCAGGATTTTTTTCTCTTGTCTGCTCATTTTCTAGCCTATTACTCAGGTTTTAACTCTTTGTTAAAGTAGGGCCTTGTTTCAAGGGTGGAGAGTGCACTGTCCCTAGCTTTAGAGTTTGTGCAGATGTTTTCAGAGATCCTTCTAGGAACCTGACCACAAGCACTCTTTTCTGTCCTAGAATTATTAGATGTGCCCCCTCTCCACTGTAGCTGTAAGATCCAGTGTGCTAAAGCAACAAGAGCCCTGCTTTGCTGATGGTGGGGTTGGGTTTGGGGCAGGGATGTCACGGTCACAGTCTGTGCTGGGACTCTGCTAGAATGGTGGGCACTTGGATTACAAGCCAGACTCCCACCCCATTCCCACAGACCCTCTCTGCTGACCCAGTAATAAATTGTTCAGAAGCCTCCTGTACTACTGCTGGTTCAGAAGTCCTTACTCACTAAAAATAGGACTTGGGCTGGAGCTGGGCTGAGGGCTGGGGCTGGGGCTGGGGCTGAGCTGGGATTGCATGCTGAATTCTCACTCTGGTTTCACAGATTTTTTTTGCTTTTTTTCATAATAGTTTTTTTTTAATTTTCAAAATATATGCAAAAATAGTTCTCAACATTCACTCTTGCAAAACCGTGTGTTCCAAATTTTTTCTTCCTCCTTTTCCCCCACTCTCTCTTGTAGGCAACAAGTAATCCAACATATATGGTAAACAGTGCAATTCTTCTACACATATTTCCAGTTAGCATGTTACACAAGAAAAATCAGATCAAAAAGGGAAAAGTTTGAGAAAGAAAACAAAAAGCAAACAAATAACAAAAAAGGTAAAAATACTATGTGTGATGGACACTCAATTCCCACAGTCCTCTCTCTGGATGCAGATGGCTCTCTCTCTCTCCATTACAATTCTATTGGAATGGGCCTGAATCATCTATTGAAAAGAATCATGTCCATCAAAATTGATCATCGCATAATTTTGTTGCTGCTGCATATAATAATCTCTTTGTTCTACTCATTTCACTCAGCATCAGTCTCTCCATGCTTTCTTAAATCATCCTACTGATCATTTCTTATGGAATAATAATATTCCATAACATTCATTTACCATAATTTATTCATCCATCTCCCAACTTATGGACATTCACTTAGTTTTCAGTTCCTTGCCACTAAAAAAAGAGTTAATACAAATATTTTTGCACATGTGGATTTTTTTCCCCTTTTTATATTTTTCTTGGCATACAGGCCAAAGAGAGACACTGCTGGATCAAATCATATGCATGGTTTGATAGCCCTGTAGACATAATTCCATATGGCTCCTCAGCATGGTTGAATCAATTCACAACTCTACAACAATGCATCAGTGTCCCAGTTTTCCCACATCCCCTTCATCATTTGTCATTATCTTTTCCTGTCATCTTAGCCAATCTGAGAGGTGTGTAGTGGTATCTCAGAGTTGTCTTCATTTGAATTTCACTAATCAATAGTGATGTAGGGCATTTTTTCATTTAACTAGAAATGATTTTAATTTCTTCATCTGAAAATTGATGATTCATATCCTTTGACCATTTATCATTTGGAGAATGGTTTGTATTCTTATAAATTTAAGTCAATTCTCTATGCATTTTAGTAATGAGGCCTTTATTAGAACTCTTGAATGTAAAACAATTTTCCTTGTTTTCTGTTTCTCTTCTAATCTTGTTCATAGACTGTTTCTGCTGTTCTTCCAAGTTCTCTTTGGTGTCTCTGGGCTGAGAGGTCTGGAAGGTACCAATACCACTGGATTCAGAGGTTCTGCTTAGTTGATGGCTAGTTCTAGGGCTGCACCAAGATTGCATGTTGGACTCCCACTCTTGAGTCACAGACTTTTTCTACTGACCTTCTAAGTTGCCTTTAATTGGAAAATGTTCTATCCCATCTTTTGGATGTTCTATGCAGTGAACTATGCTAATTGGGTGTCTAAATCTGGCATCCAAATTATTACTCTCATTTCATAATTGAGGGAATAAATTGAGGTTAAGTGACTTGTCCAAGGTCACATAGCTAATAAACATCTGAGGGTGGATTTGAATTCAGGTCTTTATGATTCAGGTCAAACTCTCTATCCACTGTAGCACAAGCTGCTTCCATAAGAACACTAGATTGGACTAAGCAATATTTAAGATTCTTTCCATATCTAATATTCTCTGATTCTCCTTTGGGGATGAGGAAGGGAAAAATTGAGTCAGCAGTAAAGAGTCAAAGAGAAGATGAATCAAACTAGTAATTAGAAAAATCGAGAGGAATTTGAAAAAGTGCAATGAATTTCCTGAAATCTCTTATGTTTCGTTTGCTGGCAGTTCCTTTGGGCTTCTAGAAACCCTCTGTTGGACATTCATTATGATGTTCTCTTGTCCACTTCCACATTATCCTAAATGATAGGGATATACTTTAGGAATGGTTCTAAATAGTTCCTTTAGGCACCACCCTACTTCTGTCCTTCCCTCTCTTCCTCAGGTTCTCAGTTTCCTTGCTTTGCTCAAATCAGGATGAAAAAAATGCAGAGCCCTCCCTGTGTTGAACTCCCAGGGACAGGTGAAAGAAAATAAGAGTGCCTATATATCCTGCATATTCATCAGTCAACTTTATTGGTGAAGGAGGAGGAGTATTTTCAGGTGGAAAATATACCCACATCCACTCTCTAGGTGGGGGAAGCATTGATTCCTTGATTGGAGAAGTTGTGATTTCATCAGCCAGATCACTCTAAATAGCACCTACAGCATTTCCCAATTAATAGATCAGCAGTAATCAACAGCTAATTATTCCCTTGACTAAACTTGATTTTCCCCTCATGCTAGGAATTAAACAGTCTGGAGCAGTAGGTTAAACAGTACATGATGATGCTCACATAAAGCAAGGGATTCCAAGCCACAGGATCCAAGAAGGGTGATGGGCAATGTGACCATTAATTCCAATGTCAATGTCCATCAATAGGGTAGGTAACCAAAGTACAAAAGAGATACATATAATGGAAGAATATTGAACAGAAATTTAGATTAAAAATAAAGAAATGCCAGATCTTGGAGGATCCTATTTCTAAGAAATAGTCTAGATCAAACTTATTCTTTCACTTCCTTACCATGCACTCTGCTAATGCTTGTCCAGCTAAATTTCCAAACCAACATCTCTATTAAATTGTTTTTGATATCCCTAATATTCTCCTCATCACTAAATCTACTGCTTTTTCACATTTTTTCCTCCCACGGCTATTTTCAGTCTTTATTTGCCTTATTAAAATTATTATAAGTTCTTTATTTGCTTATTAATAATATTTATGGAGATTTTGACACTATTCATAACTGTAGCCTTCTTGCTACTCTGAAACTCTTGAATACAGGCACATGAATACATGATTGGTGAGTTCTTTCCAACTATTCCAGTCCAGTCTCACAAAGGTACTGATCTCTCTCCAAATGTTCCAAAAACAACTTTCCAACCCTTGCCCTAGTACCATGATTCTGGCTTGGTAATAGTCCTCCATAACTTGGTTTATCAAATCAATTATGTTTTTGCTTTCCTGTCAGTCCCATGCCATGCCATTGCACAAATATTTACTCCATACTTTTTTAGGCTTTTTTAAGGCTGAGAATAATTATCAAATCCACAAGACCATTCTTGGAAAGGCTATGTCAATCAATCACCTTGTTTTCATTCCCCATACCTCTAATGTCTCAATCTAAAACACCTCTTCTTGACCAATATTTTTATATGTGTTTTCTTCCCTTTTTATGATGTAAGGTCCTTGACATTGAAAACTATCATTTTCTTTTATATTCATATCATTTGTTCTTATTGCAGTGGCCTAAAACACCAGTGTTTAATAAAATCTTTGTATTCACTAATTCAACCATATTCTTCTACTTATTGCCCTCTCTCACTATAAAATGATCCATAATCTGTTATTAGCATCCTCTTCCTGACCTCACAACAAAGGTGATTTTTATAGTTATATTCTTGATTCTCTTTTCCCTCTCTGTTCTTTCCTTTTGTCAGTTTAAATCAATTCCATCTTTCTGCTCTATGCAAAAGTCCTCAATTCTGAGCTCTGTTCTTAGTTCTAAATCCATATCTTGAAGAGACATACATTTATGACTGGATTCCACATGACAAAATAACTTTCTCACTAAACCTATCCTTTATGATTTTACTCTTTGCAGCTTTCACTTTAATGTTATAGTTGCTTCCTACTCATTTTCTCATATTCATACATTCTTCATCTCTAATTTATCCTTCAATGAATTCCAGAATAATTGTTATTACTTCCAAATCTGACTAAGGTATGCCTCCTTTCAGAAATCTTTAATTATTCTATTTCCTACTGAGATCATAGTCTTTGGCCTGAAAATCAAGGATTTCCAGAATTTCATACAACCCTAAAATAACAATCTTATTTACATACAATGTATACAAATCGTACATTTTGTCTAAACAAATGAGCAAATTAAGCTTTTATATGTTCCCTCACCACTGGCTGTACTATCACACCTCAGTTCATTGATTCACACTATTTCTGTTCCAGGGATATTCTTCTTTTCTTCCTTTGCCTCTTTGTTTCTCATTTCTTAACGTCTAATTCCAACGTCACAAAACTTTTGATTCCTTCCCACCATATTTCCTTTTGAGCCTCACAAAACATTTGGTCTGATATTTCTTAAAATTTCTTTTAAGTAATATTAAACATTACGTTATCTGCGTTTAAATTCTATGTATTAAATTATATGCTACTTGAGGCTAGGGACTAAGTCTTAAACATTTTGTGCTTTTGTTTTTTTGTTGGTTTTTATTTAACCAAGTAGCCCTCTAGTATGTATATCTTAGGCATTTAAAATGTGTTTGGTGAATGAATGAATTAATCCTTACCTTTGAGAGATGAGAAAACTATCAGAAATATTAGCCAAAAATCACAAAAAAGAACATAAAAAGATACTTCAAAGAGTAATAGGAATATTTTACATTTATATAATATTTATATAGGATCACTATGTATGCTTTTAATTTAGTTTAGCTTAGTTCTTAAAAAGAAACTTGTAAAATAATAGATATAAACAATTTGAGGGCATGATTACTTCTTACTCTTTGTATATATTCATAGCATTCAACAGTCACAAGAATATAGGAAATACATCATACATATATACATATACACATAAAAATTCTTCTTCAGATACAATTATTCTAAATGATCTGTTTTCCAACCTGAGTTTCATGTTTGACTCTTCCATCTCCCTTTCATCCCACTTTCAGTTTCCCATTAATTGTCAAGACTTTCTGATTCTTCTTTCACATTTGGGACTTCAGCTACACACACACACACACACACACACACACACACACACACCATTTGGCAGTAATTCAGAATATCAACTATCATCATTCAAGAATTTTCTAAAATAGCACCATAACAAATTTCATGCTATCAAAATCCAACCCGGATGATTATAAAAGCTTTTTCTTTTCTCATCTCCAGGCTTCAGTTGTTGCTATATTAGATAAAGCATTGGTCTCAGAGTCAAGGAGTGAATTAAAATCTTGCTTCAGATATTTAATTGCTGTGTAAACTTTGCTAAATCAAGTAGCTTCTGCCTGCTTTAGTTTCCCAATTGTAAAATGAAGATAATAATATCGTATTTTTCCCAACATTCAGTGTTTTCCAAATGCTTCACAAACATGTATATGTTTAGTTTGTACACATGTTTATATGTAGTTACAGATGTGAAGGTATTTTAGTATACTTGAATACATTTATGATGTGGATATGGATAGACACATGTATGTGCATCTGTATTTGCAAGAATATATATATATATATATATATATCTTCATATGCATTTATATGTTTATAGACATAGATTAATAACATAGATACATGAAAGAATCTTAGTATTTGAAGAAGTATCAGAGATCATCTGATTCAGTTTCTTCCTGAGCAAAGAGCTCTACAACATGCACACTGAATATAGTATTCATATTAAAAACAACAGCAACAACAAACCTAGTGAAGAGGACCCAGGATAATACTAGTTGTTAGGAAGGTTTTTTTTTTGTTTTTTTTTCCTTCCCAGCTTCCTTTAACAACTTCCAATTGTCTCAATTGTTTCTTTAAAAAAAGCAAACAACAATAAATTATGAAAAACAAGCAAAACACACACACACACACACACACAAAAAAAAAAAAAAAAAAAAAAAACTTAATCATTTTTCTTATGACAATCTTTCAAATTTTTGTACTCGGTTCTCATGTCCTAAGTCTTGCTTTCTTTTAATTAAACATTTCCATTTTCTTCATACAGCATGCACTAAAAGCTTATCATCATTTTGGTTGATCTTCTCTAAATATTTTCCCAATTTTCTAGACACTACTGGCTCCTCTTTCTCTTACCTACATAATAATTCCTTTTTAGTGTCCTCTGCTGGGCCTTTTCCAGATCATGTCTACTAACCATATTAGTATCTCATAGACCTGTATTCTAAGCCTTTTTCTTTCCCTATACTATTTTACTTTGTGATCTAATTAGCTCCTCCTGGCTTAATTTATCACCTCTATTCTGATGGTTCTTAAATCTTCTTATCCAGCGTGGCCCTCTCTACTGATTACCAGCTGCATCTCTAATTATATAATTAGACATTTCTAAGTGGATGTCCTACAGATATCTTAAACTCAACATATCCAAAACTGATCTCAATACCTCCAAACATCACTTACTGAAAGTACTGTCTTTCTCCTAGTCTCACAAGCAAGATATCATTCTTTACTCAGAAGTAACTAGATGGCACAAAGGATAGAGTTCCAGACTTGAAAACAGAAAGGTTCCCCCCTAGGTCAAATATGGCTTCAGGTAACTATTAGCTATATGACCTTGGGAAATTCATTTGACTGTTTGCCTAGGTTTCTCATCTGAGCTGGAGAAGAAAATATCAAACTACTCTAGTACTTTTGCCAAGAAAACTCCAAAAGGGATCACAAAAAGTCAAACATGACTGAAAAATAACTCTCCACTCATATCCAATCAATCTTCAAACCTTGATTTTATCTTTGCAATATCTTGTGCATATGTCCTTTTCTTTCTTCTGATACTATTACTTCCCTGATGAAGGTTCTTATCTCCTCTTGCCTGGAATATTGTAGTTGTCAGGTGTTTAATATACCTGTCCCAAGTGTCTTACCTCTCTTTCATTTTCTACTAAGACATTAAATTGATTTTTAAACTGCATTTCTGACTATATTACACTCTCTATTCAATAAACTCCAGTGAATCCTATTATTTCTGTGATAAAATATAAAATTTTCTGTTTGGTGTTCAAATCCCTGCATAACCCATAATTTACCACCACCACCACCACCACCACCACCACCACCACCACCACCCACACACACACACACACACACATTTTCCAGTTTACTGACACTTAATATCTCATGAATTCTCTTCAATTTAATGACACTGGCTCCTTGCCATGTGTCACAGAAGATGCCCCATCACTAGATTCCAGTCATTTTCACTGACAGTTCCCCCATTCATAGAATGCTCTCCCCAGTCTCTGTTTCTTAATCTCCCTAATTCTTATTTAAAATCCTACTTTGCACAGAAAGTGTTTCCCAATCTCTCTTAAATATAGTTTCTTATTTCTGTTGATGATTTCTTATTTCTAATGTATATAATCTGGCTTGTACATAGTTGTTTGCACATTGTCTTTTCATTAGATTATAAATTCCTTGAAGGTAGGGACTATCTTTTACTTCTTTTTAAATTATTATTTCCAGCACTTAACACAATGATTGACTCATGGTAGGTCCTTAAAACATTTATCGTCTGACTGTCATGATCTTTATTCACCTTGCTTTCTATTATCTGATAAACATGACATTTATTTCTTCCATTGAAGTAACTGATAAATATATTAAATTACACATAGTTAAGCACTGCTTACTGTAGTACTCTGTTAGAGATTTTGATTTTGTTCTTTGTTTTGTTTTCCCATTGATGCAAATGTATAGAATGCTACCCTTGGATTAGTCAGGAAGACCTGACTTCAGAGCCAGTCTCATATACTTCCTATGTGTTTTCTTAAACCAGTCTCTTAATCTCTACCTGTTTCAGTTTCCTCAACTATAATATGAGGAACATAATGGTATTTATCTCTCAGGGATATTAAGAGGATCAAATGAAATATTTGTAGAATGCATAACATAAAGTATTGGTATATAATAAAGAATTTTACAAGTTATTATTTCTATTGCTCCTTCAGTCTTTCCTTCCTTCTTCATAGCCATTCAACAAATTTTAAAAAACCTAAATGCTCGGATACCTAAACCTCCTTTGCCCAACTTTTATTTTTTTTATTAATTTTATAATTATAAAAAATTTTTGACAGTACATATGCATGAGTATTGTTTTTATAACATTATCCCTTGTATTCATTTTTCCAAATTTTTCCCTCCCTCCCTCTACTCCCTCCCTTAGATGACAGGTAATCCCATACATATTAAATATGTTACATTATAACCTAGATACAATATATGTGTGTATATCCAATTTTCTTGTTGCACAGTAAGAATTGGATTCCAAAGGTATAAGTAACCTGCGTAGAAAGACAGTAGTGCAAACAGTTTATACTCAATTCCCAGTGTTCCTTCTCTGGATGTAGCTGTTTCTGGCCATCATTGATCAACTGGAAGTGAGTTGGATCTTCTTTATGTTGAGGATATCCACTTCCATCAGAATACATCTTCATACAACATTGAAGTGTACAGCGATCTTCTGGTTCTGTTCATTTCACTCAGTGCGAAGGTCTGGTCTAGCTCCTCTTGTCAGGATAAGCAAAAGTCCTTGCCCCACGTGTGGACGCCAATTGTAACGAGCTGTCGTCTCCAGAAGCTGCTGGATCGCTCTCTGGGAAGAGATCTGCTGTGTCTTCTACTCAAATCTCTCCGACAGATTCTTCTTCCTGTAATGAACCGTTGTCTCCAGGCAGTTGCTGTTAACTCTTGTCCAAAGAAGTGACTTCCCTTCCTGCAGAGAGCTCCGTCAAGCCTGATGCAATTCAGAGTCTCCTCTTTCTCTGAGAGTCCTCTTCTTTTATTCTCCCAGAGAATGGGCGTGGGATAATGCAAGGGCTTCTGGGAAGAACCACCCCAGCCAATGAGCTTGCCCCCTCTATCAAGTCAACCTGAGTTCTCACCTTGTAATTGTCCAGAAAACCTGAATTCTCACCTTGTCACTGTCCAGACAACCTCAGTTCTCACTTAGTAATCCTAACATCTCCCCTTTTCTTTTGATTTAGAACATAGGACAGTCATGACCTTGAAACATAAATCCATCAATATGGGAAGTATTACAGATAATTACATAAATGACCTTGAAACATAAATCCATCAATATGGGAAGTATTACAGATAATTACATAAATTACATAAGCATATAGTAACATAGTAACATAACACATGCTAGAAGTATATAACATAATCAAATAATCATAAATTGAAAATTTATAAATGTCCATAAGTCCATTGTCCATTAGTCTCATCTTGTGTGAGGAAGTCCAATGATTCCTGCTGATTTTAAAGTTCTTTAACAGTCTTTTTATTATCCATGCTCTTTCGGTGTAAGATGTTTCTTAGATCTTCTCCTTTATTTTGAGGTCTTTCTCTTTTTCTGTCTCTCTCTGGTGGACAAGGCGAATATGACTCGTTGGCACCCATCTGATTCCTTCTCCTGCTGAAGAAATACAAGCAAACCCTCTCCCCCAGGCAGTTAACCTATCTGGTCCCTTCCATTCACCACTTTCTGGATCTCTCCACATCACCTGGCGATTATCTAAGGACAGTGGAGATGCTCTCACTGGACACTGCCCTTCTGGTGGTTTAAAAGGCCTGTATTCTCCCCAAGTGTAATCCATTTTTGCAATCTGATTGCCTTTTGACTGACTTATCAGGTAATCCCTTTCTGCCATGTGATTGCTTTTCTGCTGATTGATCAAATCAGAGTCCTGACCTTCTAAAGGCTCTTTGGGTGTAACATCAGCTGCCATCATGCCCCACTTGGGGGGCTGAAGCTGGGCCCCACCTGTCATTTCCCTGGGTCAATCTACATTCGGAGGCCCAGTGGAGGCCCTTGTGACATTTTGGGCATGGAGTTTTGGGTCTTCTCTCACCTTGTCTTCTCACTGTATCTCCATACCTACACTGAGCTCTTAGATGCCCAATTTTTCCACATTGAAAACATCGCCGAGTTTCTCTAGAAGACCCTTGCCAGGAGGGACCCTGTCTTTCCACATTCATCATTGTCCGGGTGTAAAAAGCATTTGATCCCACTGTAGCACAGCGTCTTATGATCTCCTCTAAAGGAGCATCTTTGTCTAATCCCCATATAATTCTTTTGCAAATCTCATTGGCATTTTCCTTAGCCAGATGTCTGGTCATTATTTCTGTAGCTGAATTTTCTCCAATAGTTCTTTTGACAGCAGTTTGCAAACGTCCCACAAAATCTGCAAAAGGTTCATTGGGACCTTGCTGTATTTTAGTGAAAGCCTCTCCACGATCTTTCTGTCCAGGAAGGACACCCCAAGCTTTTATTGCAGCCTTAGCAATTTGCTCATATATTGTCATGGTATAATTAATCTGTTCTGAATTCTCTCCATACCGACCTTCACCAGCTAAGTGCTCAAAAGTGAATTGTGTGTTAACTCCTATTTCCAAATTGCATCTGACTTGAATTTTACATAATTCATGAAATTCTGAAAGCCATAATAAATTTTCTCCAGGTTCCAGGCATATCCTTGCTATGGATTTCCAATCATTCGGGGTTAGGACTTCATAAGACAAACCATCTAGTAACATTTTGACATAAGCTGATGTAGCCCCATAAAGGGTACAACCTTTTTTCAAATCCTTAATTGTATTCAAATCTAAAGGTGCATATCTTCTCCTTTTTTTACCTACAGAGTCAATCTCTTCAATCACAGGATATGCATGTATAAAATCACTTATATCCTGTCCTTCTCTCTTAGCTTTAACCAATGCTTTTTCTAATCTTGTCATAGGCTTAGGCTGCTTCACAGGCAATTCTGTTTGTGTTTCTGCCTCTTCCCCTCTTTCTTCCTCCATCTCTGAAGGTGGGGTTGATGTGGGCCTGTCAATAATCTGTTCTCTAGGCAGGGTTGAAGCTTCTTCAAGAGAATCATACCATAATTCCTCATTTAAATCCTCTTGCTCTAGGGAAAGATCTTGATCTTTCCTTTTTTCCTCACACTTCCTCCTCTGTTCATTTTTAGAACTTTTCCTTCTCCTACAACTTGCTTGATAGTTTAAGGCTAATTGAACTATGTTGTAGATATAAAATACTTCTGCAGAAATTGAACGAGGCCCATTTTTTGCTTGAAATTCTTTCATTTCATATCCCACTAGCTTCCATTTATCTACATCTATCTTTTCTTCCTCTAAGAACCAAGGGGATGTGCGTCTTAATGCAGCCAAGAGTTTAGCAATCTGTACCCAGGTTACAAGTAAACTCTGCTCCTCAATTATCTTGATTATACTCTCTATAGTACCACTCCTGAATGGAGCTGAGGTTGCGTCTGGGGCTGAGGTTGAGTCGGCTGAGGTCCAGGGATTGAATATAGCTAACATCTGCCCCATTTCAGCTATAAGAGATTCCTGGTTTAGCCCTTAACAAGTTAAGTTCCTTATTTATCTATTAGCACGCTCACTTAATCTTTAACAAAGTTTCCTCGTTACTCACGGTTCTGGGTCAGAGAGACTGAGATCTAGATTGGAAGCTTTTCCACTGGAATCAGGACTGTGTCTGTCCCTGTTCAGGCGCCAAATTGCGAAGGTCTGGTCTAGCTCCTCTTGTCAGGATAAGCAAAAGTCCTTGCCCCACGTGTGGACGCCAATTGTAACGAGCTGTCGTCTCCAGAAGCTGCTGGATCGCTCTCTGGGAAGAGATCTGCTGTGTCTTCTACTCAAATCTCTCCGACAGATTCTTCTTCCTGTAATGAACCGTTGTCTCCAGGCAGTTGCTGTTAACTCTTGTCCAAAGAAGTGACTTCCCTTCCTGCAGAGAGCTCCGTCAAGCCTGATGCAATTCAGAGTCTCCTCTTTCTCTGAGAGTCCTCTTCTTTTATTCTCCCAGAGAATGGGCGTGGGATAATGCAAGGGCTTCTGGGAAGAACCACCCCAGCCAATGAGCTTGCCCCCTCTATCAAGTCAACCTGAGTTCTCACCTTGTAATTGTCCAGAAAACCTGAATTCTCACCTTGTCACTGTCCAGACAACCTCAGTTCTCACTTAGTAATCCTAACAACTCAGCATCAGTTGATGTGGCTCCAAGCCTCTCTGTATTCGTCCTGTTCATGATTTCTTAAAGAACAATAATATTCCATAACCTTCATATACCATAATTTACCCAACCATTCTCCAATTGATGGACATCCATTCATTTTCCAGTTTCTAGCCACTATGAAAAGAGCTCCCACAAACATTTTGCCACATACAGGTCTCTTTCCCCTCTTTAGTATTTCGTTGGGATATAAGCCCAGTAGTAGCACTGCTGGATCAAAGGATATGCACAGTTTGATAACTTTTTGGGCATAGTTCCAAATTGCTTTCCAGAATGTTTGCCCAACTTTTCTATGAGAATAGTATGAAGGGCTCTTTCTACATTCTCTCAATTCACTGTTAATATAATGCACTAATAAATTTGTGATTTTATTAATGAATGTATATACTATAGTACTGCAGATATCATTCCTTCCAATTCCATAAACTGTTTAATTAGTTTCAGAAAGGTCTAAAATACATACAATTAATGTTTTAGGTGACATTCTTTATATTTCTTAATATTGAATGGTAAGGATGAGGTATGGAAACTGTATATCAATTATTTTTTATTCACACTATATATCCAGGCTATATGTGTGTGTATATATGTGTGTGTGCCGGCACATTTACCTGTTGGCATTCCTTATTACAATTCTCATGATCAGTGCCTCGTTGATTATGTGATGCATCTTCTTAATGTCATTATTGCTACTTGGATCATACTTCACATTAATCTCTAAAGACAATGTTACGTTTTTTACTTTGAGTCTTATTGCATTTCTATATACTTTTTTTTTAATCCTTTGGTGACATGGGGAGTGATTACTCTAGTCTTTTTATTTAATTCATGTTGGGAATGCCATGGCAGCATCCTTTCTAAAGCAGGCCATTAACTTCTGCATAGTATTGATCAATTGCTTGGAATACTAAAATGTTAAGTAACTTGCCAAAGGACTACATAGCTAATAGTAGCACTTGATTCTAAGTTTTCTTCTGAGTGCTCAGCTATGCAACATATCATACTGATTCTGTCTAAAAGAATATCATTGCTTAAAAATGGACCTGCATTTTCAGAAAGAGGCTTGAGGGTCATTGAAAAATTATGTAATTCCTCTAAAGAAATATAGATTATTCCACTCCTGTTTAAATGATGATTTTTATCTTTGATATTTTTATGATTGCCCAATCTAGTAATATTGAAGGAAAACAAACAAAAATTGCTGATACTAAACTGGCAACTGATGATCATTATTACCTTTTTCAGGTTTTCAACAGTCATTCCATTAACTACATATTCTAGAAGGCCTAAGAATCAATAGCAAGCTCATTAATCAATAGCTGTCTAGCTCTATCCTTATTCTCTTTATTCAGAATAAGGATAATTTTTTCTTCCTTCCCTTTCTATTCTCTTTCTTCATAATTTTTCAAAGATCACTAACCATGAGTTACTAATTATTTTTTGCCAAATCTTTTAGGAGTTGGAATTAGTTCTTCTGAACTTGGTGACTTGAATTTAATAATGGCAGATTAAAGTTCTCTTACACTCTCCCTAACTTATCGAGGATCACATGCTAACATATGTTGGAGGTCAGATTTGAACTCAGGATGAAGAACCTTCCTGACTCCAAGACCAGTGTTCCTAGTACTCTTCTGTGCCACCTAGTACCCTTCTTTCTTTAATAACAGTTCTTTATCAGCTATCTGTGCTGCATCCTTATTCCAAAAAAGAAAACCTGGAACTAAAATAGATAAGATTTGAATATCCCTTCCTCATTTTCACATATCTATTGTCATTGTCCCATCAAACCTATGCTGATCCTATTCATTCTTTGATTTTCTGCTTTTTCATTTGAATCCATTAATTAATATGGGTTTAATTCTTTAATAACTTCCTCCCTCAGCCTTTCCCATATCAACAGCTATTTACATCATATTGTACTTTCCAAGGGTGTGTGTTTTTGTGTGTGTGTGCATGCAATGCATTCATAAACATATTTCATATACATGAATTCACACATGGCCATATATAAAATACACATATGCTTACATGTATACATGTATTTGTATAAGTAAATATTCTTTTACACAATTATAAACTATTTCCCCATGTTTTTATCAAATGCAAATATAAAAAATGCCATGTATGCCTTCATAAAAGAAATTAATTCTAGATTAAGAAAATATCTGTGATTTATTTTGGTCCTATAGGGACACATTGACAAAACTACTACTAATATGAATCAAATTTAATAACTCACATTTATAGAGGAATTAATTTCTCACAAATCTTTCCTTGCAATAAAACAGAAAAATAGGCAGAAATAATATCCTCATTGTTTAAATGAAAAAGAAAGTCAAAAAGGTAACATAATTTGCCTATGATTAGTTAACTAGCAACTGGTAGAGATGAGACTCAAAGCAATATCTTCTGATTTTGTTATGATTGGAATTTACATAGAGGTAGATTTTAATATTATGGAAGAAAAATGTCATAAGAATTAATATCATCCAAAATTGGAATGACTTCCTTATAAAATACAGTGGATTTCCCATTCTTCCTTTTTTTGGAAAGCTTTTCTCTTTCTTATAAATTCCAATGATTATCCTTTGTTGATTATCTCAAACTAATACTTAATATTCATTGTTTACACAAGTTATTTGTATATTATCATTCCCATTAGGCTGTATATTCTTCAAGAGCAAGATCTGCCTTTTCCTTTCCTTGTATCCCCAAAGTTATCACAATTCCTGGCACAGATTTTCTTAAACTTTCTCCACTCATGATTCCTTTTCATCAGAAAAAGTTACATGCCCCAGGTATGTAGATATATAAAATAGGAGGTATATAAATCAATTTTTTACTAAAGATAAATCATAATTTTTACCTGACACATGCCATTATGAAATTCCATATTGGATCTTGGTCCGTAATTGAAGAAGCTTGGGACTAACTGACACTAAAGGTGTTCAGAAGGAAGCTAGTTGAACACCTCTCATAGCTATTTTAAGTGAGATTCCTGCTTGTTATGGATTTGATGAGAAGATCTCTAAATTTCTTCCAAATTTGAGATTCTATGATTTTGTGTTGGGGGTTAAATATTCTGTTCTGCTCAGGTTCTATACCTAGAAACATGTTGATTAGAATTAGGCATAAATCAATTACGGTGCTTTAATGGAATAGAATTTTGTGAAGAAAGATATATTTGCTTTGAAGCAACAATGTATCTAGCAAGAATTTCAAAATATATTTATATGCATACACATATTCTGTATTAATAGAAAATGAGATTTCTCTAAATACAACGAGGCTGGATTAGATTCTTGAGGATATTAAGAACAGAAAGATTTATTTAGTCCCTTGTGTCTTCATGGATGAGCATTTGAGAATTATCCCAACAATTACCTTGTCATTTATCATTAATAAAGATTTCAAGTGTGTTTTCCAGTTATTAAATTTCAATGGCATTTGTTCTCATTTAAATCACCCACCTAATGATTGAAAGTATTAAAAAAAAGATTGCATTGAAAGTCATCATTTTTCACCAAATTGCATTTTTGAATATGCCATTACAACTTTTATTATATTATATTATAATTACATATCTATATCTATATATACATATATATATGTATATATATATATACAGAGAGAGAGAGAGAAAGAGAGAGAGAGAGAGAGAGAGAGAGAGAGAGAGAGAGAGAGAATTATAGTTGTATATTATGGATATCCTTTTATTTTTCTTTCATAGAAATTATACTATATTTGAGGACCATTAATGCACATGACTAAGGGTTTACTAGGTTTTAGAAGGGCTGCAGGAGTCAAAATATCTGGCTGAATTCTCTAGCTAGATTTAATCTTGCTTCTTCAGTTTCATGAAATAAGGTCTGATTAGGTGATAACTCAAGTCGCCTTTAAACAATTTTATCAATATTCTTAGCTAACCTTGATATCCCAGTGATTCTTTTCATTCTCATCACATTCACGGTTTCTAGTTTCTATTCTCTCTACTTCCCCTTATCTATGGTCCACCAGATACTTTTATAGAATAAGAACTAATTCCATTGAATCTTAGATCTCTGCTTTCTTGACATTCAATAGTTCTATGGCTAAATTTGATAAAGTGTATCATTGTTAATTAGATATTGGTAAACCAATTCATTTGTTCCAAATGACTGGCAAGTCTTGTTGTCTCTTTTACCTTTCAGAATTTTATACATTCTTAATAATTTGATTTGATTTCTATCCATTTTCCCCAAAAATTTTTTTCATGATTATCTTACCCAGAATTGATCTTCCTGTCTGCAGCTTTTACAGCAGTTGGCTAACTAGTATTTCAGCAATTAATTAGACCATGTTTCCCAACATTTAAAGAATCAAAAAATTTGATGTTTGAAGAACTTAAGAAACATCTGATTGAACACATTCTATTGGGCAACATGGAGAGAAGCAGGTTGGGGAATAACTCATATAAGTGAGAAGCTAAATTAATATGCATGAATAATATCTCAGTAAATAACTGTGTTAAAATTTGTGTTTTACAGGATGTAAATGTTGTCATAATCAGGGGATGTTAAAGCAAGCTGTAATAGTTAATGAGGACTTTTTTTGATTAATCCAGCTTGCATTACCTTGCTCTACTAAGGAATTAGTGCTTGACTTGGACCTTGAAGGATAAAGAGAATTTTTCCCTGAGCATTCAGACTAATCAGATTGTTATATAGATTAATCACTAGGCACAAACTGGTTAGTTTGTCTCTATCAACAGCCTAAGGTTTAAGAGGTAATTGGTTCTTAGTACTTTCCCATTAAGATGGCTGATTTGATAACATGTTGAAAGCATTAATTTTTCTACATAGATTCAACATTAATCATGATAGGCCATAGTATATATTCTATGAGCTACCTATGAAAGTTTTCTGTTTATATTTGACAACTTCAAGTGGAATGACTCAAATAATGGGGAACATAGTAGGCACTTTTTTTCCTGCACTCAGAAAGGACCTTAGAGTCCATTCTGCTTTAGCTCCCTTCCTGTAGTGTGAAATGTCCATCTAACAATTTATACTCCCATTTCATTATTATATCATCCTCTGATTGTTCAGTCTCTACCTGAAGACTTCTAGTGCCCAGGAACTTATTATTTTCTAAAGAAGTCCTTTCCACTTTTTGATAACTCAAATATTGATTAAGTCCATCCATATGTTCAACCACAAAGATCCCTCTACACATTTTACCCATAACTCACATTTTTGTTCACTGAGACTCTCAAGGAAAAGTTTGAGGCTTCTTATCTAGCAATGTGCATATTTCTGAAAATAGGTATCATGTCACCACTTAAGTTTCTTTTCAGTAAGTTTAATATTCCTAATTTTTAAAATTATCATTATTATTATAATTATTATCAGTAAAGAAAATTTACCCTTTCTCCCTCTCACTTATAAAAAGAACAAAAGCCCTATAACAAACATGCATAATCAATAAAAACAACAACAAACAAACACACAATGAAAGAAAGAAAATCTACTTTGGTTGTGTTCATAAAATGCCTGTACTCTGAGATCATCATCTCTCTCTCTGAAGACTGGGCATCAAATTTCATCATTATTCCTCTGATATCAAGAGATACTCATTTTGTTTCATGAGTTTTTAGGTCTGTCAAAGTTGTTTGTCTTTACAATGCAATTGTTGTTATGTAAATTAATTTCCTAGCCATGGAGATTTTACTGTGTATCAGTTCTATTTCCTAGGTTTTTCTGAAACTTTTTATTTCATAATTTCTTTCAGTACAATAACAAAACTACTAGAAAAACGTAATAAAGAATATCAGCTATTCACCAATTATTGTCAACCTTTTGTTTTCCAGTTTTTTACTAATGTACAAAAAATCCACTATATGTTTTTATATGCATGCATATAGACTCACATATACATATTTGCCTGTATTAGATCCCTATACAAATATGAACATGTCTGTCTATATCTACATGGATCTATTGGATCTATACATAGATCTAGATCTAGATATAAATGCCCGAATACATACTGAGGGGTCCTTTTTACTCTCATGTCATATGTTCGTGTGTGTGTGTGTGTGTGTGTGTGTGTATACAAACACACATATAAAAATAAATTGTATATATATATGTGTATATGTATATGTATACACATATACATATAATAAACATTTTTGTAGGATGTTTTGATTTTCCCTTTTATTATAAAATTAGCAAGCATCTAAAAAAGAAAATATTTTGACAAAGAAAAAAGAAAGTAGTTTAGGAAAACTGAAAGACTATAGTAATCACTATTCTTTTGCTGTTTATCCATTCCTCTGTTAGTTTGACTTCCATTTGTTTCATTAGTTCCCTCTTACTCTGCTATTCTGTCCCAAAAATACATTTATTCATTTTTATTAGGGTTCTTGGATTTAGTCCATAGTATTTTAGTTCTGCTTTTTCATTTATTGCTTTTTATCTTATTGAATCCTTTTTTAATCCTGTTCTGAACCTTCATATTATTATTATTATTAATCATCCAATAACTCATCCTTTCTCCTGGAATAGTTTCTTTAATAACTCCTTTCTTGATGTGTATTCTTTTCATATCTGATTTGGAATGGTTTTGAATTCCCTTACCTTCTAGTTGCTCTCCTGTGGATGGTCTCTAGTTTATCAGTATTATTCCTAAAATGCAATACCCAAAATTACACATTGTATAACAGATGAGAATTGAACAAGGCAGATTATAGCAGGACTTTCCCCTCTCTTTGCTTCAGATTCCTTTCTTTTATTCATAGGGTTTACGAATAGCTTATTATTAGGGGCTCAATAAATCTTCTTGAATTGAATTGTTTTATTTTCTATTGCAGTTCTGTTTATATTTTATTCCATTTCACAGCATTAGATAAAGACTGTTGAAGATTAGTATTATCTACATCCCAGCTGTTTTTCATTACTTACATATCTGAATTCTTTCTTTATTCTTTGACCAAGCCATCAAAAATATGCTGAATGATTTTCCTGGGATCTATCATTTCACCTTATCTGAACCCTTTTGTTTCCCCTTCTCCAACTGGCTTTTGTTTTGACATAAAGCACATCCATCCAGCTTGTGAGTTTTTAAATTAAAACTCCAAATGTATAAGAGAGCACCGTTGACACTTTGGCATCAGAATAATGACTCTATAAAGTGGTAACAGAAAAATCAAGAGGGTTATCAACTTTTTGTCAGGCAGGAAAAAACATCATAAAGTCCTTACAATTTTAATAGGCTCCTTGGGAAGAATGTTATAAGTTAGACTTCATTGTAAAGATAATAGAGGAATTATGGCCCTCTGATCAAAACTAGAATGACCATTATTGAGCTGATGGTTAAATGAGAAGTCAAGTATGTAGAAGGTTACCAGGTTACCTTTCAACATGTAGCTTTATTTAAAAAAAGAAACAGCATAAATAATTAGCACTGCCTTTGAAGTTTTATTTTTGTTTTTGTTTTAGAAGAAAATCCATGTGCCATCAAGCTTTCATGTATTTATTAGCATCCCAGCAATTCCTATTTAAGAATGTCTAATGGCTAACAGCAGTACTTCAAAAGGTGTATAGTTTCCTTGTTATAAATCTTCCTTTCTCTGACCCAAATGGAATTTCTTCCAAACTTTAGTTAATAAAAGACTTTATGAGTTTCTGTGGTCAAATAAAGCATGACTTTGTGGTCAAGCTCTTAAGTACTACTATTCCCCTTTAGTTAGAATGCTTCTCTCACCACAGACATGAAGCCCATCTTTGGCCCTTTACCCAAAATCTATTCAAATTGGAATGTCTTGCTAATACTTATGTTTTAATGATGAAGACTTTGAAAATATAACGACCTTTTTATGCTATGATGAGGCTCTGGGTGGTAAGACTTCAGTAGGAGGCCTGGGTTCTTTCACTATCATTGAATATTATTGCTTTATAAAATCTCCCATAATAAAAGCCTATATGACCTTTGTGTCAGTTCTGCAGTGGATTAGGAAAATTAGTTATATAACCTGAGATTTTAACCTCATCATAATAGTTACAAAAATAACTTTCATTTTGTAGATTTGTAATATTTTTTTCCCATACAATTCCATGAACTACTCCTAACCTAGTACATATTCTTATTCTTACAAATGAAGAAACCAAGGATCAAAGTAGGTGTGACCTGTCCAGGGTCAATTAGTTAGTATACTTTAGAGTGGGATTTAAACTCACTTTACTCTAAGTCTTCTACATTGAACGAAAGAGTAAGTGTTCTAATACTCACCATGTTTTTGTTGTACGAATTTTATCTTCTTAATTTGAACTAGTCACTCAATTTGTATCTGTTACCTCTTAATTAAATTGCAGATTGACAATGAGACAAGAGCTGTCACAATTATGGCAGGCTTCCCACACATCTGTAAAAGATACACAGATAGTATCTGATACTAAATTTGAACGGAGGTCTTCTCAAATCTAGGAGTAATGCTCTATCCTTTGTCTCGAAAGAGCTGAACAGTTTCAAGATTTTGTAAATCTTTATGCAGGGTCCACACCCCACTCAGCTGTGATGTGAAGAAATGCCCTTTGTCATTTAGGAATGGAGGTGCCTTGGTTTGTATATTCTTAAATTTTCATAAGCAGGCAATACAATTAGAATTAGAATAGACTTCAGTGATTAATTTTGCCCATTTTATTGTCATTTCTTATATGAAGAAACTTAGAGACACAAATAATTGACTAGCTCAAAGGAATAAACAGAAAAGGATTGAAATTCACAAAATATAATAAAATCTCTGAGGGATATTTGTCCACTCCTCTTTTGTGAAAACTATTAAAGGGGTCTGAGAGATTACTAGAAAAAATATATCTTCATAGAGAAAGTGATAGGCAAAAAGGGAAGAATGAAGGGAGGGAAACAGACAGAGACCAAGAGAAACAGAGAGACAAAGACAGAATGAAACAGAGAAACAAGAGACAGAGAGAAATAGGAAAAAAGACAGAAGTACACACAGAGAGACAGAGACAGACATACAGAGAGAGACAGAGATAGAAAGAGATAGGGAGAGAAAGACACAGAGACAGCCAGACAGAGACAAACAGACATCTATTACAGATTAGAGATTATAGAAAGGAGAGTATGTCCAGTAAAGTTGGAAAGATGTGTTCCAATTATGTAGGATTTTAATGGCTATGTAGAAGAGTTTATTTTTTATTGTAGAAGCTATAGAAAGTCTCTGGCATTGATTGAGCAGGGGAGGAATAGCGTCATTTCTGTAGTTAAGGAAAATTACTTTGGCAGCAATGTGTAGGATGGACTGAAGTGGGGAAACACTTGAGGCAGGAGGACCAATTAGGTCAGGAAGCTGCTGTAATAATCTAGAAAAGAAGATGAATGCCATAATCATCATTATCAAAATTAGCATTTATGAAGCACTTTAAGGTTTTACAAAACACTTTCCGTGTGTTACTTTACTTCATGCTTACAACTATTTTGTAAAATGATAATATTATTATTGTCCTCATTTTACAAATAAGGAAACTGAATCTGAGAGAGGTTAATAGTAGGCCTAGGGTCATTCTGTTCAACTGAGCAGTTGAATAGTTTATCCACTGTTACTAACTTGATTGCCTGGTCAGCTAGATGAAACAGCTGTGTAACTTAGGGGATAGAACACTGTTCCTAGATTTGAGAATAACTTAGTTCAAATTCAGTATCAAACTTATCTGCACAAATCTGAGCAAGTCACTTAACCTCTTTCTACCTCAGTTTCCTCAATTTAGAAGATAATGTAATGATAGAATCTACCTTCCAAGGTTATTATGAGGATCAAATTAGATATTATTTGTAGATAATATTTTAAAAGTGATTAACATGGTGCTTGGCAAATGTTAGTCATTTAATAAATGTTCATTTATTTCTTCTGAATTAAGTGGCTACCCTGTGAGTAGAAAGAGACAGATATAGGAAATAGTATAAAGATAAAACAGCATAATCAAGCAATCTATTAGATATATTTATTGTGGGTAACAGAGAATTTTAGAATGGTAATGAGACTTCATATTTATGAGATTAGAAGGATTGTGATTTCTACAACAAAAATAGGGAGTTTATAAGAGCGTAGGGAATAAAGCTGTTGAGTTTGATTTTGGACATATTAGTTTGATATGTCTCTAGGACAAACAATTTTAAATATTAAATAGATAATTGGTGATGCAGAGGGAAATGGGATGGATATATAGATCTAAATGTCATCTGTATAGAGATGAAAGTTGAACTTGGCACAGCTGAAGGGGTTAAGAAAAAGAGAAAACATGGGGGAAAATAGAGGTAATATACTTTAAAAATTATGTCATGCAAAACTCTTTACATGTAGTATCACTTTTGACCCCTGTAATTGTTTTAGGAAGAAAGTATTGTCATTAACCCAAATTTGTAGATGAGGAAACCTCAGAAAATTGTCAAATGAGGGACAGACATCTAACATATATCTGAAACCAGAATCCTGATTCCTAATGGTGTCTAATATTTTCTCCAATATCCCTCCTAAAAAGAAGTTAGGTAGCCTCAGCCTGAAACAACTAAGTAAGGGGAGGGAGATGGGGATGTGTAGATTTGTCTAATTTCTTGTTCACATTAGAAATAATAATTTCAACAACATAAACAACAATTTTATAAGAATTAGAATTGTAAGAAGGGGTAAAGAGGGCATAAAGCTGTGGTCACTCTAAGGAGCAGTTTTTGAGGATAATGGTCCTGGTAGAAAGGTGCAAAAGCAAATTGGGAGTTCTACTATGGCAATAATTTGTAATTATCAATTAGTCATTTGGCAGAGGCAGAAAATACACAAATAGCTAGGTATCTTGGAACTTTTGGATTTCAGTAGGATTAATCAAGGATTATCTTTTGTAGATTTTTTTTTTCTAGATGTTTAGGGCTCCTTAAAACTTTGAAACTGGTTCTTGATAACTACTAGGAGTCTGACTATTTTACTATTACTATTTTAGGTTCAAAGATGGGATGAAATGAGGCACACATTTATCATTGAATAGTTAACACAAAGTCCTTTACTGAATCCAATTGTATCTAAGATACAAGAGCACTTCTGCAGGAACAGCTGTTCACATTTATATATGAAATGTATCTGGTCAAAAGGTGGCTCAAAAGATCTTCAGATGTTAACCTGGTTTGAAGGACCAGAATGTTACCCGGTGACAGAGCTAAGATGTGACAGTTTGTACTCTAATTCAGTCAGTCAATCATCTAACATTTCTTGAACTCCATTATATTCCAGACACTGTGCAGTGATATAGGATTACAAAAAATAGATCTTCTATTTGAGAAACTCAGTCTAATGAAGGAAGACAATATATAAAGTTATGTATGAGCAAGCTATACACCAGGTAAATTGGTGTAATGTGGGAGAAACAGGCAAGATAGAGATTAGAGAATTTTTAATATTTTATTTGAAAGGAGAGATTGTGCTGGGGGCATGCTGCCCCCCAGGACTGATGTCCAAACCATCCAAACCAATGTGAGTTCTCAATGACATATATAGACGTGGCTCAACTAAAGAGGTAGATCGAGGCAGGGGCAGAGTCAGAGCACTGAGAGGGGGAATGGACTATCAACAAGGGAGGGTGAAGGGAGGGACCAGACATTCTGAGAAGTTGGGATAACAAAAAAAAAAAAAAAATGACAGAATGTGGGGAGGCACCGGGATATTCTGATAAGTTAGGAAAGGTTGGGGTCATGATGTCTAAAACAGAAGGTCGTTCTCCTTATGTGGATAATGATGATTAGGAGGGAGGGGTGATATTGCAGGATTGTGCAAAACAATTAGGAACTGAAGCAGAACAATCCAGGGAAACCAAGGCAGGACAATTTAGGGAAACTGAGTCAGGACAATTAGAGAAACTGATTCAGGACAATAAAAGGGAACTGTGACACAACAGTAGAAATAATCAACAAATTGAAGAAACTAGAAGTTAGGGGAATTAGAAAAAGATTCCTATGAAAGGTAAGATTTTTAACTATGAATTGAAGAAATGCAGAGAAGTTAAGTCATATTTATGTAGCCAGAGAGTAACAGGAAATTGTTTAAAGGAGGATTGAGGCCAATCTATTTTCTCTTAGTAGAACTTACTAGTGAGTTGAGAAAGAGAAGCTAAGAGCCTATCATATTGTGAATGGAAGAATATAAGTGTGGGAAAATGTCTCAGGTATATATATATATGTGTGTATGTGTGTGTGTGTGTGCGTGTGTGTGTATGTATATATACACACACATATAAAATGTTGTTAATATTATATAAAAATATTGATGTAAATGTTGAGATATATAAGTTGATATAATATAAAATATGTTAATAAGTACAAATTTAATTTTTTTTTCCCTTATGTGTAATGTTCTTGAATTGTGAGGGACCAGTCATCTGCTCAATTATAAGCCTTCTCTGGCAGGAGATCTGTAATATCTTTTCCTCTGTGCGCAGGTTTCTTGGGCGCTCTGAATCTCCTCCAGCTCTTGTCCTTTCTCACATCAGACTGGTCTCCTTTCAGCCTGCCTGGAGTCAAAACTCTATCCTAGAGTTGATTCTCTCAGACCCAATGTTGCCCTTCTTTTATCCTCCCAGAGAATAGGCATGTGAGAACTCACTGGGGTGTGGGGAAATACTTCCACCAATGAGCTTGCTCTTCTTAGAATTCCTAAGGTATAAATTCCCTTTAAAGGCTGGAACCAAAGGTCTGAGCCAGAGAACTGTCAAGTCAACCTGAGTTCTCACCTTGTAATTGTCCAGACAACCTGAGTTCTCCCCTTGTCACTGTCCAGACAACCTGAGTTCTCACCTTGTAATCCTAACACTTATGTAATCCTTCACTAATGTTTTCTTTGGTGTCAGTGATACAAATTATAATACACTGCATTGTTACCTTCTATTTGAAAACTACTTGAGTGCAATTTAGCCCAAAGGCAAGAACTAGATAATCTTTTAAGGTTTGTTGTTGTTGTTTTTAAAACCCTCCCTTTCTAATGCAAAATTACTAGAATCTTGATCATTAAAATTATTTTTCAATCTTAATAATAAGGAAAGATTTAGAGTAGAGGGATGCTTATAATTCCTCAAAGCAACTCAATTCATGATCCTTATAATTGTTGTCACTCAGGGGAGGGAAGAGACTGAATGGCAGCAAACTTGCATTTGAAAATCACTAGTGAATCACTTTTCATTTCTATAGAAATTTCTATAAACCTGAACAATTAAAAATAAAATAAAACAAAAAAGAACACAATTTCTCAAATAAGAACTTTAGATATAGAATATCATTAGAATGACTTATTAAGGTAGTTTGATAACAGAAAAATCCATGTGTTTAGGGAAAGTGTTTCTCACTCATAGAATTGTGTGTGACATGTCTGGTACAAGACCCCCTTCTCAATTAACTAATCAGAGACATCACCAGGTACAAAGAGAAAGCATTTATTTAATCCCTGCAGGGAGAGGCTCAGACACACCTGGGAGCCATCCCAACTCTCACCATGTTCACCTGGCACCTGGCCAGCTTCCTGCTTGTCCAGTATTTAAAAGGCAAAGGACTCAAGCCTTCTCATTGGATAAACTAAAAGGACCATCCTTGACCAATGGTCACCAATGCTGGCTGCCTCCCACAGGTCATGTCACTTCCTGCAACTTCCTGCACTCCCAGGTTCAAAGTCAATTCCTCCATAGATCAAATGGCCTCCCAAGGTCCCATTCTGGGAACATGTGACAATACTGAGAAATACTTCATCCAATCAGTCCCATTCAGAATCATCTCAGATACCATTTAAGTTAGGAAGAGCCAATAACTAAATTGCAATACACTTCACAATCTTTCCCAGAAGAGATTTTTCAGACTCAATTTATGACATAGTTTTAATCACAGGAGAATTTACTACCTCCCAGTGACAGTATAACAGTTAAGTTTTCCCTTCTTCATGTTGAGTCAAAATTTGTTTCAATTAATTTTTACTTGTTAACTTAAATTCTGTCCTAATCTCAAACCCAACATTAAGTCTAATCTCCTGCTAATATGATAATTTTTAATTTCTTAGACTTAGACCCAAGTATCCTAGATGCATATCTAAATTTATTGTAGTTTAAGAGATTAGATCTGGTGGATCTATGAATTTTTGTAGTTTTGAGTTAGAATAAAGTTATGACAATGAGATAGCTATACTAAATCTGCTACAAATAAAATAAACCTCTCAATGCCAGGGAGCATAGAGTCAAAGGCTTCTTGACTAAGGAGATGCAAATAAGTTTGGGTTTGGAAAACCCACTTGCCAATCAGTAGTGGGACCAAACCTATGAGTGGCAATTGCAACTCCAGGTTGGGTTACAAAGGGAAATGCAATCTCAAAAAAAATTTTAAAAAATGTATTTGACTACAATTAAATGTCCATTATAAATCTATTAAAAAAGAAAATCTTGTAATCAAGGAACAGATAATTAAATCATATATTCTCAGTTTCTTATTACTGGTTATATAATTATATTTCCTAAATTGGATTCAGTACTTGAGGTATGTTATACACGTAATGATCTTGAAGAAAGGACTCCAAAACTCTTTCTCTTTCTCACTTTGGGAATGAGCCATGAGGTAAGGCTCTTAAAGCTCCTTGAAGGAGAAAATCTCCTTCAACTCTGCCTCAGTGAGAGACCTCCCCAGGGAATCAGATAAAGTAGTGTATCTAGGTAGGCTTGGTTCAGTCCTGAGGGAAAGAATTCCAATCCTATTGAATTAAAGAGACTCATTCAAGTCTAATTCCAGCTCAAACTGAAATCCAGCCTGTAGATAAAAATAACCAACTTGGAACTCCACCCACTAGCCCAGCCCCCATGGAGCAGACTTGGAATGTAGCCAAAGACTTCCTTATAAAAACAGCAATTAAAAACTCACTTCTCTGCAGAGGTCCTGACATGCTATGCCATGCTATGCCAAGGAAACCTCTGCCCATTGGAATAATATTCTCTTCCAGTTTTATCCTCTCTTTATCCTCAACCTATTTCCCTAATAAAACTTTATGCCTCTCTGTCAGGATTTCTCTAAACTTCACTTCTCTGCCAGAACTCCTCCACTGAGGAATTCAGCCTTTCTATTCTTGCATAGCAAAGGCTGATTTCCCAATGCCAATAATATCACTCTAGCCTTTTCAAGTTTGTAAATTCCTTTATAGAGAATCTCTTCGCCACCAGAAGAGGGTTCCCCAAAACTCGTTATTCTTGTGCCAAATCCCAAGGGGGAGTAGGAAAGCCTAATCTCTCCATTTGGTTCCCTGAATCCCAAACCTGCCACTGGACTATATCATTTAACTCCCTGACCACCAGAAAGCCTAATCTCATTTTGGTTCTCTAAATCCAGACCTTATCATTTGGTTCCCTGACAGAAGGAAATCCCAAAACCTAAAACTCATCAATCTGACATATACAGATGATAAGAATATCATCTCTCTTGAATGTGTATAAATATATAGATAGAGCTAGAGATAGATGTAGATATAGATAGAAATAGATATAGAGAGGTGTATATGTGTATGTATAAATATAGATATATCTATAGAGAAAGATATGTGTGTACATATATATATAATATATATAAACATTATATGAGTATATATGTTTATATATTTTATATCTATGTAAATAATTTGTGTCCTTAATATGGCATGAACCACAACACACTGAGATCATAGAATAATTGATGTGCAAGGTACCATAAAGATCAGTGGGAACAATGAGGAAGGCTACAATACTAGACATGAGGGAAAGTCAGTGAAAATGAACAGTCTAACTAATACATTGTTAATAGAATTGTGAACTAATGCAACATTTTGGAGAACAATTTGGAACTATGCCTTGTAGCGAGCTGTTGTCTCCAGAAGCTGCAGGATCGCTCTCTGGGAAGAGATCTGCTGTGTCTACTCAAATCTCTCAGACAGATTCTTCCTGAGTTCTCACCTAGTAATCCTAACAATGCCCAAAGATTTATCAAACTATACATACCTTTTGATCCAACAGTGTTTCTACCCACATGAACAAAAATGTTCATTGCAGCCCTTTTTGTAGTGGTAAGGAACTGGAAACTGAATGGATGCACATCAGTTGGGAATGAATAAGTTATGATATATGAATGTAATAGAATATTATAGTTCCATAAGAAACAAACAGCAGCATGATTTCAGAAAAGCATAGAAAGACTTTAATGAACTGATGCTAAGTGAAATGAGTAGAACCAAGAGAACATTGTACAAAGCAATAATAAGATTATATAATAATCAAATCTGATGAACCTGACTTTTTTTTAACTGTAGGATGATTCATGTCAATTATAATAGATTATTGATAGAGACAGCCATCTGCATTCAGAAAAAAAAAAAAAGTACTATGGGGACTGAATGTGGATCACAACTTATTACTTTCAGTTATTTTATTGGTGTTCATTTGTTTTTTTTTTTTTTCTTTCTCATTTTATTTTTCTTTTTGATTTGATTTTTCTTGCACAGCATGGTAAATGTGTACTTATGTTTAGAAGACTGCACTTGTTTAACCTATATTGGATTACTTGCTGTATAGGGAAGGGAGGTAGCAAGAAGAAAATGAGAAAAATTTGGAACACATTTTGTAAGGGTGAATATTGAAAATTATTTTGCATGTATTTTGAAAGTAAAAAAAAAGTTATATACACACAAATCATCAGAATTTCTATATATTACTGATAAAGCCAATTAGCAAGAGCTAGAAAGAAAAATTCCATGTAAAATTACTGTAGATAAAATAAAACATTTGGGTGTCTACCTGCCAAGATAAACCTAGGAATTATATTAACACAATTACAAAATTACACCTCACACAAATAAAGTCAGATCTAAACAATTGGAAAAATATCAATTACTCATTAGTAACTGAGCTAATGTAATAAAAAATAACTACTCTGCCTAAATTGGTCTACTTTTTCAGTACCATGTCAATCAAACTGCCAAAAAATTATTTTATAGAGCTAGAAAAAATAATAACAAAATTCATCTAGAAATACAAAAGGTCAAAAATTTCAAGGGAATTAATGAAAAGAATACAAAGGATGATACCTTAGCAGTATCAAAACTTAAACTATATTATAAACTATTTAGAACTACCTGAGAAAGAATGGTAGCTGAGTAGAATAGGTTAGATAAACATAACAACATAATCAATGACTATAGTAATCTAGTATTTGATAAACCCCCAAATCCAGCTTCTGAAATAAGAACTCACCATTTCATAAAAATTGCTGGGAAAAATGAAAAATATATCAGAAACTCAGCATAGACCTACATCTCATAACTAATCCAAAATAAGGTCAAAATTGGAACATAATTTGGGCATAAAGTATGATATCATAAACCAATTAAGAGAACAAAGCTCTATTTACCTATCAGCTCTTTGGAGAAGGGAGGAATGTATGACCAAAAAAGAACTAGAGAGCATCATGAAAGGTAAAATGGACGACTTTGATTACATTAGATTAAAAATATTTTGCATAAACAAAGCCAACAGAAACAATATTAAAAAAGAAATACAAAGGTGGAAAAAAAATTTACAGCCATTATTTCTAATAAAGGTCTCATTCCTAAAATATAAAGAACTGTGTAAGAATACAAGTCATTCCTAAACAGACAATTGTCAGATGACAAAATTAAAATCTTTGATAATTATATGAAAAAATGCTCTAAATCACTATTGACTAGAGATATGCAAATTAAAGCAACTCAGAGATATCACCTCACACCTCTCAGATTGCCTAAAATGACAAAAAAAGATAACAATAAATGTTGGATGGAATGTGGGAAAACTGGGATACATTGTTGATGGAGTTGTGAAATGATTCAATCATTCTGGAGACAATTTGGAACTATTCCCAGAAGGCTACAAAACCATGCATACTCTTTGATTCTGCATTGCCACTCCTGGGTCTGTATCTCAAAGAAATCATAAAAGACAGAAAAAAAAAAAAAAAAAAGAAAAAAAAAACTTATGTAGCATTTCATTTTGTGGTGGCAAAGAATTGGAAATTGAGTAGCCTATCAATTAGGGAATGGCTGAATAAGTTATAATATATGAAAGTAATTTAATGTTACTGTTCTATAAAAATTGCTAACCAACCTGATTTTAGAAAAACCTAGAAAGATTTACACAACCTAATGCTGAGTGAAACAAGCAAAACCAGGAATAAATGTGAGATGATCAGCTATGAAAGACTTGGTTCTTCTCAGTAGTTCAGTGATCCAAAGCAATTCCATAAACTCTGGTTAGAAAATGCCATCTCCATCCAAATTAAAACAAAACAAAACAAAGCAAAAACAACTATGTAGATTAAATGTAAATCAACACATGCCATGTTTACTTTTTTGCCTGTGTGTTTATTTCCTCTCCCATGATTTTTCCCTTTTCCTCTGATTTTTTCCTCTCAACATGATTTAGAAAGCAACATGTATTTTTTTAAAAAATTAACTAAGTAGAAAAAAAATTATAAAAAAAATAAATATGGCACTTGAATAAGAAAATAAATTAGAGATTCTAGGATGAAAAAGTAAGCCAATTTAAAGACATGAAGTAAGGAAATGAACTATATATATATGAGAAAAAACAAATAGGTTGAAAATGGCTGAAATACAGAGCATATGAAAAAAATAATATTTAAGAAGACAGACTATGAAGAGAATTAAATGTCAGACAAAGAAGTTCAGTTGATATTATGTAATATAAATTTAAATTGGATTCAGCATAGTTGAAGAAATTTTTTCCTTTCTCTTTAACATAAGTATCTATTATGTGATAGGTACTGTACTAATCACTGGGGATACAAAAAAAAAAAAAAAAAGGAACTGAAACATTAATGGAGAGAAAACAAGCATACATTAACAAAGCAGACATGTACAAGAAATTAAGATAAAGAAGACACTAGAATTAAAAGGGCTTGGAAAAGGCTTCCTGTATAAGATGAAAATGTAGCTGGGACTAAAAGAAAACCAAGAAAACCAGAAGGTAGAGATGATTAAGGAAAGTATAGGCATGAGAGACAGATAAAATATTAAGAGGTTGTGAATGTTAAAATGTACACACAAATGTCAGTTATTATAAACAGGATTTCAATTTAGTCCTCTGGATTCCAAATCTGTCATCTTTTCCTGTATTTCATTTTGATTTCAGATTTCAGAACATCTGATAGTTATAATTGTTCTTTTCTTTTTCATCTAGAGAAGCTATAATTAATAATTAGAATTTTTCCAGAATTACTCTTAAGCCTTTCACAAATTAAATACCAGAATGGTGTTGGCCTTAGGTTAGAGGAAAGAAAATTACTACCATAGACTATTAAAACAATGAGAAATTGGAGTTATTAGGTAATGCTTTATAAAAGACTGAGTTTATGAAGGATTGATTGGATTTTAAAAGGGCAGCACTGGGGGAGGGGAAGTGGAGGTAATTTTAATCTTTGAATGAAGATGAAAGATATATATGAATAACCTAACATTCTGACTTTTTTTAAAAACACAAAATTACAATCAACATTTCAATAAAAGGGGCAGCTAGGTGGTGCAGTGGATAGAGCACCAGCCTTGAATTCAGGAGGACCCTAGTTCAAATTTGATCTCAGACACTTAATACTTCCTAGCTGTTTGACCCTGGGCAAGTCACTTAACCCCAGCCTCAGGGAAAAAAAAACACAAAAAACCAAAAACATTTCAATAAAAATCTATATTTCACTTATAATAAACATATGAAAAAAATAGAGCAAGTTGCTATATATTTGAAGAATCTTTGGCTTCAAGTACTCAAGGGTCTTTACTATGAGTATACTAATTATAAGAATCAAAGCCAATATGTAAAGGAATATCTTTTTACTCCCAATGCTATGTTTATTTTCCTGAAACATGCTATCTGCCTTTTGGTGGAAGAGACCCCAGACTCATGACCTCAACCCTGAATTCCTATTACAATATTAAATTTTGTTTGGGCCATAGATAAAATATTTAATCTTTTTAAAGCCTCATTTTTAAATTTTAAAAATTAGGGATCATTGGAAGGGTTGGGGAATATAATTAAGCTAAATCACAAGGCATTTCTGGAAATCTAAAAAACAAAAAAACAAAAAACAATTACAGTGCACCAGCTGGGACTTTGTCCTCTCTTCAGGATTTGTTTAGATCATTATACTTTAATCACTTTTAATGAGCTGTCAATTACCTGGGCTGATTAGATATAACAGACATTATAAGATTTCTGTATTAGCAAAATTACATAGAATTATGATGTTGTGGAATCAAGGACTCATAGAACAATAATGCTAGAACAGAACTTTGAATGCAGTGAGAGAACAAAATGATAGTAGGGACATTAGAACAAAGATTATTAAAATTGCAAAGTATCCTAAACATAATCTAATCCAAAGTCATTTTCCCAATGAGGTAACTGTCTGGTGTGTTGGGAACATTTAGACATGTATTATTAAAAGGACTTCTTAAGCTTTTTGTGTGTTTCCTGTACCCTTTGGTATTTGGTGAAATCTATGGAACTCTCAGAATCATTGTTTTTAAATACAGAAAATAAAACACAGGATTACAAAAGGAAATCAATCAAAATAGTTATCAAAGCAAGCATATAAATCATATGTACACTTGTTAAAAACTATTGCTTTAAGGATTTGTCCTTGTCTATACGGAGGGAGAAATGTAGGTGTAAGAGCCAAACACAGTGAATGGGGATGATTTGATTTTTGCTTCACATTTTGTATAAATTTCATAAGTCTTAATCCCTACAGTTTTCTCTACTAGAAGACATGGCCCAGGAAAGACACAGAAGGCACTACATATTTTAAGCCAAAATAAAACATTGCTAGTTGATATTTAACAAGCATTACCATGGCTCTGATTGAAATCTATTTGCTGAAGTGACTGTATGTGTGCATGAATTAATGAATTATTAAAATTAGTAATTTAACTATGAAAGGTACATTTTATGCCAATGACTATCAAATAAAATATAGCATCTAAATTATTTTAAATAGTTTATATAAGGCAAAGTAATTAAACTTCCTCAGACATAAGAAAAGAATACAAATTAAGGACATGTAAAATTTATATAAATACATATATTATGTGTATATACATATAATATATGTACATATAATTTTTGTATATATATAGAGAGAAGCATGCCCATAATAAATCTTCAGTATGTGTGAATATATGTTTCTATGTATGTGTGTGTATTTGTATTTTATTAGAAACTTTTTTTTCTTGAAAAATGTGTTAGGATAAAACTAAGATCTCATCCAGAAATTAAATAATGAAATATATTTCAATTATCAATGAACATGACATAGAAATTCAATATTTAAAGGAGTAATAAGGGGGTTTCATCTGTCCAACTTATGTCTAAAGTATGAATCCCCTTTTACAAAACACCTAGAAAGTGATAATCCAGTATTTTAAAATGACCTATAGAAATAGAAAACATCAATTTTATTCCATAAATGATCTTGAATTCTGGTAATATACCCCTAATTCTCAAGGACTATATATTTTACCTTGAGGTAGGGCAAGGGATGGTAATATGTCATCAGAAAGCTAGATATATAATACATTCAGAGTAAATAAAAAGTAGTTGAGAAGAAAAAACACAGAATAATTGATGACATATAGAAATAATTTACTTAGGGAATAAAATCTGTCCCAATCTTTTAAGGGAGTTCTAAATTCCAAGAGATAAAGCTGAGGAGAAAGTGAAGTTCCAGCCTGTTGCTTATCTAAATGTAAGAAGGCATTATTGGAAGAACTTGTGGATGAAACCAATATGGCAGAGTAAAGTCAGGAAGCTGCTTGAGCTCTCCCAGTTTCCCTTGAAAACCAAAGGAAACCAAGCCTCTGAACAGAGTCTGATGGAATGAAATCACTCAACTCAAGATAAATGGGAAAAACTTCAAAAAAAAAGGTGAGCCTACTGAGCTGAAAAGGGTGTTTAGTCCAGCTTAGGCAGTCTGAGAAATCTAGTGAGAGGGTCTCAATCACAGCAGATCAGCAATGGAGACCCTCTGTATTAGTTCAATAGCGGAACAGACCTGTGAGGCAGTCCTCAGTCTCAACTCAGAAGGCAAATTTTGGGAAGCCAGGCTGTTTCCTGGAAAGAGAAGGCAATGCTACTCACTGCAAAAAGAAAGGGTCCATGTGCTCAAAGCAAAGATTCAGAGTTGCACGAAAAGCTTGGGATAGAACTTCCTTACTCCAGGAAGAGCACTTGATCTTAAAACTTAAAAAAGAGGAAATACCAAAAAGAAATAGAAAAGAACATTGACAATAGAAAGCTACTATGATGACAAGGAAGATCAAATCACTAATTCAGAGGAGGACAAAATGTTCACAGAGAAAATCTCAAAGAGCGAAGTCAATTGATCTCAAGCCCAAAGAAGCTTTTTTGGAAGTGTTCAAAAAAGACTTTTAAAGGCAAATAAGAGAGGTAGAAAAAATGAGATAAGAAATGAGAGGAATGCAACAGAGTCAATAGCTTGGAAAAGTAAGACAAGTCCTTAAAAAGAACAATTAACCAAATGAGAAAAAAATCTTCACTAAAAAGAGTGGATTCTCATCAATTATAGAATGGCTGAACAAGCTATGATAAATGAAGGTAATGAAATATTATCATTCTATTAAAAAATAATGAACAAGCCTGATTATAGAAAGGCCTGGAAAGATTTAACTAAGCTGATGCTGATCCAAACAAGCAGAACCAGGAATACATAATAAATAATAGCAGCAAAAATGTATGATGATGGACTGTGAAAGGTCTGGTTCTTCTCAGCAGTTCAATGATCCAAAACAGTCCCAATAGACTTTAGACAAAAAATTCCATTTGCATCTAGAAAAAGAGCTACAGAGACTGAATTTGAATCAACACTTGCTATGTTCATTTCTTTTTTCTGTTTTTTATCACTCCCATAGCTTTTTTTTTTTTTGCTCTGATTTCTCTCTCCCAACATGATTCATAAAGCAAAATAAATACATTTACTACAATTTAAAAAACACTAAGAAAAACAAAATAAAACAAAACTTTAAAGAAAACAACACCTGCAAAAAGTAGAATTAACCAAATGGAAAAAGAGATGCAAAAGCTAACTAAAGAAAATCACATATTAAATACTAGGATGAGGCAAATGAAAACTAATGATTGTATTAGACATCAAGAATCAATCAAACAAAATAAAAAGAATGAAAAACTGGTAGAAAATGTAAAATAGCTCATTGGAAAAACAGCTGATCTGGAAAAGATATCTAGAAGAAATAATTTAAAAATTATTGGTCACCTTGAAGGTCATGACCAACCAAAAAAAAAAAAAAAAAAAAAAAAAAAAAAAGCCTGGATAGAATTCTCCATTGATTGATCACATTTGGAAAGAGATCCCAATCCCACAAGGAACATTCTAAGGAGCCTTGTTACAAAACTTCAGAATTACAATCACAAAGAAAAATTACTGCAAGCTGTCAGACAAAAACAATTTAAATATCAAGGGGCAACAGTCATAATTACCCAGAGAATCTGGAAGTTTCTTCAATAAATGATTGGAGGGCCTGGAATCCATATTCTGGAGGACAAAATACCTATGGTTAAAATCAAGAATTAAGTACCTAGCAAGAATGAGCATTATCTTTCAGGGGAACTGATGCATCATCAATGAAGTAAGAGCCTTTCAATCATTTAAATTAAAAAAACAAGAATCTTTAAACTCAGGACTGGAGAGAAACATAGGTAAATGAGAAAATGTATATTATATAAAGGTTAAGCTGTTCATATCCCTAGATGGGAAAATGACATCTGCAGTTATTAAGAACTGTATCTGTTACTGAATAGACAGAGGGGAAGCATCATATGGATGAAGTATGTGGTTATGAATGGATTCTAATGTGATGGCATGAAAGAAAAAAGACATTGGGGCTAGGGAAGGCCTATATATGGAGAAGAGGAAAGGGGAGATATAATGGGATAAATTAGATCACATGAAGAGACACAAAAGATATATTACAATGGAAGGAATGGAGGAAGGGAATGAGCATTGCCTAAAATATTATATCATCAGTTTTGGCTCAAAAAAAGAATAACTTAATCATTCAGTTGGATATAAAAATTCATCTAATCCTATTAAGAAGTAGGACAAGAAAGAGGAAAGAAAAGAGAGGGACTGGATAAAAGGGATGGCAGAAACACTAGGGAGAAAAAAGTAAGAGAAAGGGGGAGAAGTGATAGAAAATAAATCAGTGGATGTGTCAAAAAAAAAAAAGGATTTAAGGATTATAGGGTAGTTAGAGAGAATAAAGGTATATAATGGGGAGAAAATGGGATTTTTTGGTAAAGGAGACCTTTAACAATGAAGTAGTAATATGGATCAAGTGGGAAAGCATAAAGATTCCATAAGAAGCTATTAAGCCAGTTACAGGAAGAAATAGACAACAAAACCATATTAATGGGGCTCTAAAGCTTGTCCTCTCAGAATCAAATAAATCTAACCAAAAAATAAATAAAAAGAAATTTGGGAGATTAATAAGATCCTATAAAATCAAGAAACCTCTCCAGAAAATTGAATATAGAGAGAAAGGAATCAATTTTTTGTCTGGGCCATACATGATACTGACCATGTATTAGTGCATAAAATCCCCACAATCAAATGCAGAAAGGCAGAAATAATGAATTCTTTCTTTTCAGACAAAAATCAAAAAAATTATATTCAATACAGAGTCAGGAAAAAATAGGCTAAAACTCAGTTAGAAATAAAATATTCTAATTCTAAAGAATGAGTGATCAAAAAACAATTACAAAAACAATCCATAATTTCTTTTTGAATTCAAGACAAATTCATACTCACGTGGAGGTTTCACATGTAGACAATTTGATTTTGTCCTATTCTGAGTTTGTGGTTTATTCTTTCCTGTCACCATAGTAGATTTCTACAGTCGGGGTTCTTTTTGTTTTTTTGCTCCTTTATAAAAGTTGTGTTCTACTTCTGGATACAAGGAGCTCTGAACCAAATTTCTTGGTCACTGGTTTTTTCTGCAGGGTTGTTTAGAGATGCCGGTGGCTTGCCTATTCAGCTGGGTTTACATAGTCTAATCATGTCTGCCATCATGGGGTTCTGGGACTGGCAATTTGATTTATGCATTGGTGTTGAAGGCCTCAAAGATAGCTGGTTAGGACAGAGGGCCTTCAGTTGAAGATCTGTGGCATGGCTAAGAGTTCATTGCTGATTTGCCCATACATTGTCTGGACTGGGCCATGCTCCCTTTTTACCCAAGTGAGATAGACCCTTCCTGAGGTCTATTTTCATTAACTTAAATTGGAAAATTGTTTCAATTTTTCTTTTCTTTTTGTGTGTGTGTTCTCTTGGTCCAAAATGCACTTAGTGGCTTTATTTATTGTTACTTCCAAGCGAAACTAGGGATAGCTTAGGAAACTTCCTAGTTTCTTTCAACCACGTTGGCTCTGCCAGGACAAGACCAGACTTAAATCATAAATTTGATCTCCAATATCATGATCCAAGAAGTATAGGAAGGCAAATAATGAAAAAGAAAACAAAGGATTCAGTACCTCTAAACTGTTTATATATATATTGATATAGATATAGATATAGATATATATCTATCTATATAGATTATATTTGTTATTCTTTAAAACTATCATTGATAATATAGCTAGAAGGAATATATACATATAAACATGATATGGATATAAGGTGAGTTTGAAGGAACAATATAAAAATAATTAAATGATGAGAAAGAGTACACTAAGTACAGATTTGACATAAAGAGGTGAAAGACCTGTTCTAGTGGAGGAGAAGATGACACAGTGTACAGCTTCCATTGCTTGAGTCATACTCTCATCAGTTCTGGTTCAAATATGGAATAATATATACAATCAGTTGAATATAGAAATTTTTCTTATCAATAGTAAACGATATGAAGAGGAGTTTCAGTAAATGGTTAAAAGGGCAGGGGATGCCTGAGAAAAAGGGGAGGTGGGACTCAGAAGCAAAACTGTGGTGAGATGGTATACAGCAGACCTCTAGTTAAAAGGGAAAGGGTGAAAGTAGAAAGAGGAGAAAAAGAAGGAAAAAAATAGGATGTAGGGAAATACAGTTAGTAATCATAATGGTGAATATGAATGGAATGAACTATTCCATAAAGTGGCTGCAGAGTGGTTTAAAAATCAGAGTCTTGAAATATGTTTTTGTTTTAATCACTAGAAATTAACTTGAAGCATAGCAACATACAGAGAGTAAAGGTAAGGGGCTGGGGCATAATGCATGATGCTTCAGCTAAAGTAAAAAAAAAAAAACTTCAGGGATAGCAATTCTGATTTCAAAGCACAAATAAAAATTCATCTAATTAAAAGAGAAGGAAGGAAACTACATCTTGCTAAAAGATATCATAGACAATGAAGCAGTATCAATACTAAATGCATATGTTATTGAATCCAAATTCTTAAAGAAGTAAAGTGAATTATAGGAATTATGAAATGCAAAAGTATTGTTTTATATTTTGCAAAGATTTAGTACAAACAAAACAAATACAAACAAGATTAGAAGAAAAAGCAGAAAGCTGAGAACCAATTTTTACATGAAATATAACAAAGGCTTCAATACTCAAATTTATGGAGAATGGAGCCAAATTTATAAAATATAAGCCATTCCCTCATCAATAAACAGAAAAGGAAATGAACAGGTAGTTTTCATATGAAATCGTATCTATATAAAGAAGAACTCTAAATCAATTTTGATTAGAGAAATACAAATTAAAACAAGTCTGAGGTACCACCTCACATTTCTTAGATTGGCTAATATGGTAAAAGGGAGAAACTATAAAAGATGTAGAGACTATGAGAAAATTGAGACCCTGATATACTATTGATGAAGTTGTGAATTGATCCAACTATTTTGGAGTATAATTTGGTACTATGTCCAAATGACTATAAAACAATATATCTTTTGATCTAGCAATACTATTACTAAATCTATAATCCAAGAAATCATAAAAAGTGCAAAAGGCCTAATTTCTATAAATATTTATATCAGTACTTTTTGTTTTGATAAAATATTGAAATTAAAAGGATACCACCCATTCATTGGAGAAAAGCTGAACAAGTTATGGTATGTGAATGTCATTGAAATTCTATTATACAATAAAAAAAAAAAAATGAACAGATTTCAAAAAAAAACATAGTAAGCTTTGTATGACCTGATATATAGTTAAATGAACAGGATACAAAAATATTGTATACAGTATCAGCAACAATATGATAATCAACTATTTAGAATCACTCAGCTCTTCTCAGCAACACAAAGATCCAAGACAAATGAAGGAAAACATCCACATCTAGATAAAGAACTGATGGACTCTGCATGCAGATAAAAGTGTATTTTTCCCCACACAACTGTAACTAATATTGAAATATGTTTTATGTGATAGCACTTTGTAATCTATATCAAATTGCCTACTATTTTCAGAAGAGGGGAAGGCAGGGAGAGAAGAAAACTTAGAACTCAAAATCTTGTAAAAATGAATGTTAAAAATAGTCTTGACATGTAATTTAAGAAAAATGTTATTAAAAATAAAGATTAGGAAAATAATAAAAAAAAAGGAATGAACAGTTTTTGAGTAGTAAGGAGCTTTATAGAATGTTAGCTGGTTGAGTAGTGGTGACTTATTGAGGAAATACTTAGATGGATGAATCAATTCAATAATAATGATAAAAAAATCAGGTACCTCTCCACAACAAGGAAAAAGAAAATTCTTACTATAAGCCTCAATAATATGATATAATATTTTTTGGATTAGCTTGGCTTTCTTGTTTAGTAACAGTTTATCCATCCATATCTCTCTTTCTCTCTCTTTCCCCTTCTTTCTAATCCTTCTATCTATAGATTTCTATATTTAGAGGTATATATTCTATGTTTACCTATAGATACAAGTATATCAATAAAATACAGATTAAGGATATACTTTATCACATTTAACATGTATGGGACTGCTTGCCATTTAGGGGAGGGGGTGGAGGGAAGGAGGGAAAATTCAGAACAGAAGTGAGTACAAAGGATAATGTTGTAAAAAATTACCCATGCATATGTACTGCTGAAAAAAATCATAATTATAAAATTAATATAAAATAAAATACAGATTAGGTTATTACATCATTTATTTTGTACAATTTCAAATAAACTATAAAATGCAAAGTCTTTAAAACAGACTCCTGTTTTACATATTCATGTATGTATATTTATATATGTCTATATATGTCTATATACTTACCATATGTACATAAACACACATACATGTTCTCATCTTTGTACATACAGAGACATGTGTGCATATATGTGTGTATAATTCAATTGAGGAATTATTTTTTCATATTCTCAATAAGTTTGTATCTAGATACTATTATCTAGCTCTGATGGTAGAAAATTCATTGTTTCTCAAAGTGGCTCATTTCTCATTCAAGTAAATATCATCAAATGTGATATTACATATAGAACAGTTTGTAAACTGTTTTAGTGATATACAAATGAAAATTATTTTATTAATTGTTAGTCATATCATTTGGACAGCTAGATGGAACAGTAGAGTGCTAGGTCTGGAGTTGGAAAGATTCATTTTCCATATTTGAAATCCTATTTCAGACTCTTACTAGCTGTATGATTCTGGGGGAGTCACTTAACCTTGTTTACTTTAGTCCCACATCTATAAAATGAGCTGGAGAAGGAAATGACATATAATTCAAATATCTTTGCAGGAAAAGCTCAAAAGGGGCCAAAAAGAGAAAAAAAAAAAACCTGAAATAATGGAAAAACAATGATAAAAATTTTTCAATAATTGTATAATGGCACTTTCTATATTAAAACCTACCATCCAAATTTAGTTAAATCTAGTCTTTGTGCTAGGTATGCATGAGAATATGTCTGTATATGTGCATATACATATACACATA